>NC_079333.1:9778712-10080498 GCF_029582105.1 Oenanthe melanoleuca
GGGGGCTTTTTCCTGAAATGGTGAAAACACTGCAGGGATACAAGTGGAAAATCCTTAAGATTAATAAAAATTGTAGCCTATGCTTCCACTCTAGAGTTTTTGCTGGTGAGCACAGAAGTCAGAGAGGTCCTAAGCTGCACTCTGGTTATCCCCAGAGGGCAAGAAAAGTGCTCAGACCTTGTGGCACCTCTATCATCAGGCACAGTCTTCCTTTGCACAGAAGATACTAAGGGGAAGAAATCTGCTTGTATCTTTCAGCTACTGTTTCCAGTCCTGGATAAGAACACCCTATAGCCCTTCCTCTTTTATTTCCAGTAAAGGATAAGGCAAATACTTTGAAAGAAAACTTATCCTTCCAGTAATAAATATTGACAGAATTTTACAGGAAATGTACGTCCAGGTAAACCAGTAAAATGAACACAAAAAACGCCAGCTTTAACTATGTAGCTATCTATAATAAATTAACTTAAAAATAGAAACAAGCAAACAACCTAACACCTTGAAAATATTCCCACCCTCTTAAATAACATTTGCACTCGTCACACAGTAACTCAGGGACAGTTGAACTAAACTGTAACCACAGAAGTGCAAAGTGTCCACCTCTCATCACACATCTCCTTGTTTCCCAGGAGTGCCTCATGTCATACAAAATACCTGCTAAAACCTCATTATGAGCTTTGAGAAAACATTAACACTATATAACACTATGCACTTTTCTTAAGTTATAGGAAAAAATAAGTTCCTTCATATTTGTTTTATGAAATACAGAAATTGATATCTTCAGCAGTCTTAGTTTGTGTAATTAAATTTAATCAAACAATAACAATTCTTTAAGAACAAAATTGAAAGAAGTGTTCTACTTTGTTCCAATTTTTGTCTTCAATTCTAAAACATACTTATTGGACGGATACAGTGGCACTTTTAACTACTGAAAGAAAAACCCTCCAAACCCAATGTTATTTTATTAAATAAGTTACAACACGGGTTCATGAAATCTAAGAACCTGTCTACAAAGTTATGTAACCTGTACTGTTAAATTCTCTGAACAAAACTTGAGCAAGATGAAACACCTGAAAACTGGGACAACTGCCTCTATAGCAATGCTGATATCACACAGCTAAGCATTTGGACAGCCTGTTCAAAGCACTCTCAATTTACAGCACCATAGTTCACAAGAAAGGTGTGCTCAGTGCTCATATGAACTGAATCTCTAGTATGTTATGTGCACACTGTCCATGGACTGTGCATCTTTTGAAATAAGTTCATCTCAGGAGAGATGTTTCACGCACACAGCACTCAGGCCATCATAACAACATGAGAGAGAGAAAAAAATAATAGATAGTAAAAAAATGTAATGAAAAATACAACACAGAAATGACACTCATCCTGCCTATTTCCATGTTACAATATATTCTTCTTGGAAGAAACATGTTCTTAACTGAGCAAGATAAACCCTATTTATGTGCATTGTTCATTTCAGACAAAACTCATAAGAAAAACGAGTCCTATACATTTATTTTGACTGACTCACATTTTCTATGGCTTTTAATCATACACAAATACACATCCTGCAGTGTTTGTTCAAGAAAGGAGGATCTCCCTGATAGAAAACTAGGTCTTTTTTTTCATTACCACCTGGGATATGAGCCTGCTTCCTTCCATGGTCCTAATTTCCCTTCATTTCATCATGATCAGCCCCAAGGGTTCCTGAGATGGCAACACTGACAACCCTTAAAGGCAGAAGGGGAAGGAGAGGGTCGAGGTTTGATTCCATCTGGCAACATCAGATGTTGCTTCTCAATGAATTCTGATATGGCACCCAAATGAAGGATGAACATTTTTCAAAGTAAGCACAGACAAAGCAATATTAAATATTTAATTTCCTGAGGCAAAGGGCAGAGTCCCAGAGCTCCAGGAAGCTAATGGACCTCAAGCTACATAAGATGGTTTTAAGTAGTAAATACCTATGCAGAATCTACAGCAAACTCAAAAATTTTAGTAGGGAAAGATACTTTACTGGGAAATTCTATGCATGTGCAGACATTTGAGATTATACAAAATAAAAAAAATAAAATAAAAAAAAACCTGTCCTAATTCTATCTGATACAGTCCTCCTTTTGTCTCTCAAGTCAAGTCAGGGTGGATTAACAGATAGCACCAAGCTTACAGGAGCAATTTCAGCACACTCTGAAGCATTATGCCACTGCTATTCATTTCAAACAGGAGTAAAGATTTTACATATACTTCACTATTTTAAGAAAGTCAGTGACAAGACAGTTTTATTCAAAAGCCTCCACAAGAGCAGTGAAAGAAGAACTTCAGTTTTTTATCAGTGAATTTCCTTCAGACTGGAGGCCATTTCCCTATTTTCTCCTGTTTAACGTGCACACACACATCTTTATTTTCTCCTTTTTCTTATCAAATAAATAGCCAGAGGTGAATAGCTGGGGGCACTGCTGCAACAGCACCAACATTTGTCAGGGCTTTGTGTCAACCTGTGATATGCTCTGCACAGTGCTAACACCCACCACCAGCTCTGGAATTTCAATTCAGATTTGAAGAGTTTTGTCAGGTCACATTTCTGAATGAATCTGGATGCTCAGTGTACTTGTATGGGTGACCTGATGGCAAAAGAGAATCAAGCTCTGTGATGCAAGGGGCTGGTAGAATCTCTCCCAACACACATAGAGTATAAATTCTGAGAACAAAATAGAGCTCTGTTCAGATGCACTTTCCACAAACAAAACTGTTTACTGAATACTTTCAGCCAATGCTAAATTTTCACCTCACCCCTGCCCTCATTTCCCGTTTTTCCTTAAAAAACCATCTGGATGAAATCTTTGATTCAGAGATATCACCGCAGTGTTTAGAAGCCCTAAGACATCTTGTCTTCACTGCCCAGAAGAAACAGCACAGCTGAGAAAGCACCTCACTATCTCCAAATTAATCATGTGTGATATTCAGAAACTGAAGGCAGATGCTACTTTTATCCAGCTGAGGATTGCTGGGGTAACCATTATTTATCATGTTTTGATATTTATACTTTATCTAATAATTATTTTCCTGTTATGGCAGGTGCTAACTTATCATTTTCCATATGGCCAGAAAGGTGTTAGACCTTCCCTAATTATGCATAAAGCTATATTAATGGCTGCTGAGCAACAACATCATCTGTGATGCTAAGAAAAAGCTTATGAAGTCTTCCCTCCCACAGCAGGGGTCTAAATAGAAACTTACAATAAATAAGTTTCTGTGCTCTAAAATACTGAAATTTCTTTAGAGAAAATGAAAATGCTCCTGGTTCACAGAACTCATAGTATTTGTGAATTTTATGGCTATAAAGCTTTTATGTTTGTCCCAGCCATATCAGACATTCTACTTAAACCTACTGCCCACTTTAGAAAACTTTCTTCTATTCTACAACATCACATCTAGAATGGCAGATCTCTCTATTCTTGTAACAACAAAGACAATACTACAAGTTGGCACATAACATCAATGTCTGGTCATCATTTGTATCAGAAGAAGGAATAATCAAGCATAAACATTAAGATGACTGAACCTCTTGGTATACACACAGAAAGGACACACAGCTGCTGAGAGAGAAGTCTGTTTGCATTTCTGTATATTCCTTGACAAGAAAACTTTTTCAGGCCTTTTCTACCTCCCGCCCCATTTCTTCCTTGCAGGCTTTATCCTGTGATCACACTCCTAACTACCAGAGTGCAGACAGGTGTTTCTCCAAACCCCATTAATTCTCCTTAGCAAGCCTGAGAACACATCATCACCCAAGTTGAGGAACCAGCACACCAGTGACCCGTGTGCTGATCCCGACTGTCCAGCTACTGGAAATGAGGGGAAGGGCTGTGTGATGGGAAACACTGGAATTCACAGGCATTTGTTTTAAATCATCCTTGGGCAACAACTGCCTGGTAGACTGGAAACTGATTGCACTGCTAAAAGGGTGATCCAGTTTCTGAGAACTGTTGTCAGATAATGGACAAAATGCAGCACAGGTGGTGTGCTCATATACTAGTGCCTACTTCACCAGACACAGGAGCTGTCATTAAGGATTTCAGCCAAATAAAAATTTGTTTGGCAATAAAAGAAAATAATTTTCTTGGGTTTTTTTTTTCCCCCTTTTCCTGCAGGCTTCTCCCACTAAATAATATTCAGTTACTCTGTGCAATGTGGGTCATGGCATTTGCTAACATCTCACTAAAAGCTCTGCACTGTGTTGTATTTTGGAATTTGTTCTGGAATTGCCTTGTTTTCCTTGCCAAAAGATTTAAAATGTTCTCTGTACTGAGATTTAGGAGATTATTATTTCAACATGGTCACCTGCTACCTGCAAGAGATGTCCAGATTTTTTTGACAGCAACAGCGACCCAGGCAAACAGGAGTCAGATGCTTGGTGTTGTAAGAGTGGAGAGTGGCCATATCTTCTTCCATGGGCCTGATCAGTGCACCATGGATGGGAGGGAAGAGTATTCAGGCTCCCTTTCACTTTCTGAGTGGATGCAGACATAGGAGTAGGAGGCAGGGAGAGCTACAGCTTTTCTGAAATTGAACCTGTCTTTTGGGTCACCAGCTGACTGGCAGCTCTTCTGACCAAGAGAAACCATCAAGGCAAAAATTATTTCCCCAAAGCCTAATCATTTCCAAAAACCTAATCCCAACTGCTATTGCTAGATTTGGCTTTATCATCTGAGTAGCCCTTTTGTCATCACTCACAACTCTGACTTTGAATCACTGGACCTTAAGAAATTTCACTGGGTCCCACAAGTCACATCAGGGTATGGCTTTTTCTTATTTAGAACAATACAAAATGAGTTTGCTTTTCCAAGAACTGAGAACTAACAGGTGTCATAGAAATAATGAATACTTTTCATTATTAAGTTCTTCTTTAGATGTTACCTTTGAGCTCAAGTAAATGACCCAAATTACAGAGAAAAAAATATTTTATTTGGCATAGTGCAGCAACAACAACTCCCTTTGCCTCTTTCAAAACATTTTCCTCAGCAGTCTTGAAATATGTGCTTTTAAACATATTTTCTATTCAGAAATAAAGTTTTTGGTGTTTTTTTTGTTTGTTTTGTTTTTGGTTTTTTTTTGTTTAAGTACTCATGCAAAACATAATGAGATATAGACCTTTGGGCACCTTTGTGTAACAGAGACCCCATGCTCAAAGCCCTTGCAGAGAATTGAAGCACTGAGTACTCCCAAGCACCAGATCACATTCAAGCTGCACTGCAACTGAGCACAAGTTGCATAATTGCACTTTAATAAGATGTTCATAAAACAGATACTGATGCATTCCCTCCTTCCCACCAGTACTCTACCCCAACATCTCTCCAGATGTGTACATTTATTCCACTACAGCAGAAAATATACATCCAGATTGCATCCATTTAGCTGCAATGAAAGCAGCTTCCCTGCTGAATATGATGTTTTGCTAGGCATAAAGTGCATTTCAGCATTTGCATATGTAATTTCAACCCATGTACAGTACTATGGAAAAAGCCAGCTGTGTCTTTGGGCATTCCTAGTTTTTCCGTGTCAAAAATGTGCAGGTCCTGGCAGTTCATATCAGGACCTAAATGAGAAAGGGAGCTTTTCCATTGCACCAGAACTCCTACTTCTTTCCATTTTTTTTTCCCTGGACATGCCCAGTTTGGCCAGCCATGGCCCTGGTCAAGTACTGAGCAGAAGCAATGCAAAGAGATGTCCAAGCCTGCTCTGTAATGATCTCTATGCCTTTCTTTTCCCAGTAGTTCTTCCTCTTCTGCATATGACCACTCCTCTAATCCAGAAACACATTAACATGAATTTATATCTGGTAGGGAAAATAAAGTACTATTCAAGTATTTAAAAAATCTGTTAGGATTTGCCTTAAGGAGTCCCAGAGAAATGTAAACTAATATAAAATACATACACCCCAATATGCACCTTTTAGCTTTGTACAGTCCCATGCATTCAATTCTATCTCTAATAACCTTTTAATATCATTTCTTCCTCTGCCTTCAGCAAGCCCTATAGCATTCACCTTTGTCCTCAGAGAAATCTAGGTTAACATTACATTTGTGTAGCAGGTTCTACATTTTTTATTTTATTGGAAAAGCAGTCTAGCATGAAAGAGTGAAGGCACAACCTTAGAATTTCCTGAACCAGTGGAGAGAGATACTTCCAATCACCAGGGGAAAATCACTTAATACAGTTCAGTCCTCTTATGAGACAATCTATTTGCCAGACAAAGCAATTATTTCATTTGGATAGTCCCTGAATTGTACTATGAACCTCAAGGCTGAAGGGAGGTTAAACATTTCTTGAGTCACAGGTAGCAAGTAACCCACAACATTTGTAAATAATTTGGGTTTTTTAATAAGAAAAAACCGAACGACATACATATGTAATACAGTTTTTTTTTTTGGTTTTTTTAAATTGTCCTATACATTATAAAAAAAAAATAAACATTAAATCACATCATGCTTAACAAAATGACAGAAAATTAACCTGAAACCCTAACCTACTTTTTCACAGTATGAAGCCTTTGCCAGGATGGTATATTCTTCTTTGCATAAATTAGTCCCAGTCCTAAGAAAATACAGCAAAAGCCATTTACACCTATATCTGTATTCAAAAGTACAGCTATAATGGTACCTATAGATTCTATTTTTTTGGAAAAGCACAATATCTAAAGCCATACATGTTTCTCTTTGCTTTAGAAATAATACACCAGTGGATTTATGCTTCACCTGCTTGTTTCAGAGAACTGAAAGGCTAAATTTCTTCAGAGATGAGAAATAAATCAGTCTTCATGCTAGCTCAGCTCTATGTCCCTCATGGGTGTAACAAAAGTGCTTAGGTAATTCTCAGAGGTTTCTGCAAGCATCCTACATGTCAACCTGCATTACACACACACTTTCAGAACAAATTCAGGCAAACTCTAAAGGCTGAAAGAATTGTTCTTGCAGTTCTGAGAACTCTGGTATGAACACTAAACACTGTAAAACTTCAGATAAGGTGCTTACTACCTGCTTCCTAATTCACAAAGAATTTCCATCCATTGCTTGTGCCTCTTCACCAAATGTTTACAAACATACCAGCTCAGCTCTTGCACTGGGAGCTACCCCAGATCAATGCTGACAGAAAGAACAGCACTGCTTTACACTGATCTGCTTCAGACACAAACAGCTTCTTGTTATGGATTTATGCACTTCAGTGCACGAGTGTGTGCAGAGAAGTGCTCATACACAGAACCAGCTTAGGACACAATGGAAGGAAATACAGTCTATAAAACAAAAAAGGGCTCAACTCCAGTCCCAGTACTTCTATTCCATGAAATAAAATACAATACAACTTCTTTAAAACCCCAAACCATGCAGATTGCATTGCTTGTTCTGTTTCCTGTGGAACCCCTCATATCATTTCAGTACACTGGAAACACAGAAGCAAGTACAAATGTAAGTAAAACTGAAATGACAGCTGTAGTTTCAGCTCCTTTTGAATTCATCCCATAAAAATTAATTAGCTGAAGTAAGCAAATCCCAGTAAAGGCAGTATTACTCCCAGCAGAGGAATGCTCTAGAGGCAGAGAACTCCACTGCATCCCTTGTCTGAGTGCTACCATGGGAGCACCAGGATGCAAGCGTGCTGCCTGTGCACTCAGGGCATAGATGCACCCAGGTCACTAATGCCTGGGTGAATCCTTGCAGGCAGTCCCTGCTGAGAACAGAGACCTTCTGCAGCCCCTGGGGGAGAGGGAGAAGGCAGCTCTCTGATGGATGACAGGGTCTCTGTCAAGCTGCAAGCATGCACAGCCTTCAATGGGCACAGCTCATCAAGAACTGGCAGCCTGTTGGACTGCTCCCTGCCTCTGCTCCCTCACAAGGAAAAGAGAGGTTACAGGTTCTATGGTGGAAGGGGTAGTAGGGCAGAATTAAGATGTGCCCCAGTACAAATGTAGAAATGGGTATTATATATATATATATATATTTTGTATATATGTACAAATACATGCAGACACTACTTTTCAGTTCAGAATGAACTTTCCTTTTACAGTCCTGTGCTGCTGCTTTCTCCTTGTAATTATGGGCTTCTAAATACAAGCATCCACCCAACCTTACCTTCAGCACAGTGAACATCCTGCTGCAATAATGAAATGAGCACAACATAAAGACTTATCTGGATATTACAATTCTAGCTGTATACACTTAGCCTGCAATAAGGGATTGAATTTAAATGTTTATAGCTTTCCAAACACTATTATGCACTTGCAAATGTTAATTCAGTTTCAATGAAAGAGTCAATTTTTTTTAACAATATAGAATGCATTTTAATACACTATTACGCACAATAGGCCGACAGTGAATGGACTCATAATTGATTTAGAAGCATGTTCTACCACCCTGCTACCTCTATCTCTTTAGTAAATCACTTTTTAATCAGGCTAGTCTAAGCTGACCCATACAGAGCTTTATTTAATTTATTATGGAATTTATATATAAGGTTGACTAGTAATGCATGGCTACCGCAGCATTAAACAAATTGTACAGTGAATAACAAAGAGGGAAAAGAGAACAGGAATTCAAATGGTCTAAGCATATTGCTGAGGTTAAGACAGGTTCCAAATGAGCAATGTTATTCAAATGTTCAAGAACGGGAAAGATGAAAAGGGCTCTGACACCAATATGGTTTGTACAAAAAAAAAAAAAAAAAAAAAAAAAAAAAAAAAAAAGGCTGAGTTTGAGTCAATTATTAAATAAAAGATAAGGAAGAGAAAAATCTCACAAAATGCATTAGTTGGCTCTCATTCCTCCTAATGTAAAGGAGGATAATTATAATAAAACAAGAAATAGAGGCCTAATAATCACTCCAAAGCTCTCTTTTCCTGCGTGCCTACAAACTTTATTGCAAATAAAGGACAACAAGGACAAGGCACTGTATTAATGCTACAGTGAGAGTTTTTTCTGTTATCCAGTAAGTGCAGGATAAAGCCTAGAAAAGATTCAGAATAGGGCCTACCAATCTACAGTCAGCACTTCATAAATTATTTGCAGAACACTTTAACTGAAGATGTCCAAACATGCATATTTAGAATACACATGAATGCACATACATTTAATTGCACAGTAACACAAATACTATTTCCCCCATTTAAAAAAAAAAAAAAAATTAGATCCTCAATCTTTTCCTTGGCAGAGATGGGAAGCATCTGCTTGGGCATCAGGTTGTGCATGACCTGCTAATGAACAGGGAGAGCCACCATTGCCACATTCATGCACACACTTTCTCCTTCCTTCAGGAAGCTCACTGCTCACAAGCAGGATTCAGCAAGAAAAAAAACCAAAAACCCTGGTGTACCTGTCTCTTCCTAAAAGTTGCAACTCCTGATGTAAAAGGAATCCCAACCGTTTTCTTTCTTTTTTTTTTTTTCCCCCAGATGTGTAAAAACAATGCATTGAAGACCTAATGAAAATGAACACAGAATATGGACAAAGAAAATCCCTTCTGACAATGAAGAGTACCTGCCCCACAAGCTAGATGGCTCAGAAGACCTGCATTAGGATGGGAGCATTTCCTCAGTGACCACTGGCTTGAAACCACCTCCAGGTCATTATCGAGTTGCCATCAGTCACAACAGGCTTGGTAGTCAACTTGAAATAAGTCAGTCCTCTCGGCCCAAGGTCCACATCATAAATTGGCAACACTGAGAGAGTCTTGGCAGGGAGGTCAAGGATTGAATGGGCACAGAGACTCATCTCTAAAGGTGATCTGTCTAGGTCAGGGTTCAGACATATTTGTGAGAGAAGCATGCCTTGCCATTGTGTCCTGCTGTACAGCTGCAGAAAAATACAGGAATTCATCGTCAAGTGCTGTCACAACCCAGCACCTTTCACAAGGATTAAGTGCCCATTAAAAAAATTCATTCATCTGCAGCAAGACAGGCCTGTACCTTTTAAATCACACCTATCGTTACAGCAATACTTTACATTGTAAAGTTAGGAACAAACAAAAAACAACAGAACAACAGTCAATCTTATTTCAGCCTTAGAAAACCAAATTGCAAAGTTTATAGACAATTCTGAGTTTTGCCATATTCTGCAAGCGGTCTTCCTCCCATAACTGTGGCAGAGAAATCCATAAACATATAAAGACTAGTCAAGGCCAATTCTCAATAGTCAAGATCAATAACTCAAAATACTTGCAGAGACTGATTTCAGAAGACCCTTTAGAAACCACTTTCCACTTTAGCTTGTTCACAAGAAAAAAAAAAAACAACAAAAAAAAACCAAATCTAGGGATATGATTCATTTTATTTGACACAGTCCATAATTTCCACTGAAAGGGGTATGTTAACATGGCAGGTGAACTGCCATGATTCAACTATAAACCCAAGGCCTGTTTTCCTCAAAATACCAATTGTATGCAATGCCATCCTAAGAAGTTTGTTACACAGGATCCCAGAAGCAATTCAGTCACTAAACTCCCTTACCTGTCTGACAGAGGAGTGGCCACTTGCCACATGCTTGCAGACCCTTTTGGTGGGGAGGAAGCATGGAGGCTGGAGTGCTGCTCTGATTATCACTGTTGAAATGACCTCCAGGGTGATGCAAGCTTGCTTCCTTCAAGACCAAAAGCCAAATTACAACTACAGAGATTTCAGGCTCCTGCAGCCCTCCAGACTGAAGGTCAGGAAGGGGGACAGGTACTGCATTCATGGTATGCTTTACACAACCTGCAGAAAAAAGCTTGCAGCTTGCCAAGTTACCTCATTACATTCCTTTATCCCTAAGACCAAGACTGTGTTTTAAAAGATGAATGTCATATCCTGTTTAGGGCTAAAAGAATAAAATGTATGAATAAATGAAGCTACCTATTACAAATATTACATCCCCTATAATCTTCACATTTCCAAAGATTTGAATGTAAGAAATGCAACATAGCCATTGTAGCTGCAAGCATAAGTAACTACTCCGGCTCTACACCATACAAAGGAGAAGGTCAGTAATATGTTACACTTAATGCTATTTTGACAGCGTGGATTACCTAAACAACAGTTCATGCGTATTTAAACAGAAATAACAGAGTTGTCAGGGATCTGCAGCTTTAAGTGCCCAAAACACCAGATGTCTGCAGTGCAATAGACCTTCACATTCAGAAAAGAAAATAAATTGGGACTCAACTGTCTTATCGCTGAGATCAGTGTCAATTCTACAACAGATAAATCTTTGATCATAGCATGCTTGAGTTCTGCAAAACCCAGCTAGATGCAGACAGACATTAAAAAAATTAAACGAGAAACACTAGTGACAATAGAAAAAAAAATGCTAATGAATTGTATTGTGGAAATATGTGAACTATTCATATTTGGTTTTTTCTTAAAAAAATATAAAATTCTCCAAACCACTTGAACAAAGCCTGAGCCACACACAGTTGGCATGCAGGAGGAAAAAAAAAAAAAACAGGTACCAAGGAAATCAGCAGAACAGACAAAATACAGACACAAACTACATGATCCTAGTCAGATGAATCCCTCCAGACCTAATCCAGGATCCTGTGTAATCCCCTTACCTCCACTGTCACAGAGTATGTTAGAAGAGAGAAGTAAATCCAGGTGGGCTCTCCCACTTTCCCCAGCTCATAGAAATGCAATCAATGTTTCTACAGCATCTGCAGGAACAACCTTACTGCTACTGTGGCAGCAACTTGCAGGAATCTATCAAGGACCAACATCCTTCATGCAAGAAACTACACTCACAGATGAAATCTAAAGCTCACTCTCACTCCAACTTTACATTTACTAAGATAGGACATCTCTGAAGATGCCTTAGATGCCTTAGTACTACCCCAGTAGAAAAATTCTGATGGGAAACATGCCATCCAGGAGCCAGAGATCACAAAAGACCCAGATACTCTGAGTGAAGAAACCTTGGGCAAACATACCTTTTATTTTGGGTATAAAAGTTCAGCATTTCATAGCAGGGTGGCAGTAGGTATAAAAACAGATAAAACCCAAAGAATATGAATGAAACACCCCAAAGCATGGCTTGAAAAAAGCTTTGTCCTTGCTCCCCTTCTACCAAGGCAGAAGCATAGGTAGGCTGTTGTTCTGAATGTGACTCAAGGCATTTATTAATCAAACTATGCTAAGAACTTCCTCATCACTGAGTTGCAGAGTTATTTATACTTCAACCAGATTATGCCCCTTAGCCATTTAGAATAAAAATGCTGCTGTTTAAACAAGTATTCTCATTATAGATGTAATAAAACTCTGAAGCACTATTGAAAGTTATGCAATAATTTGTCTCTTAGGAAAGATGAATGGCAAAGTTGGGTGCCCAGGACTTAAAATTCATTAATGTCTTAATAGTGAAACAGATATTAATCTCTCTTCATTAGCTCACCAAAATGAACCAAGGCAAGTTAGAAAATGTTCTGAGACATTATTTGATTTCAAATGAATATGCCACAAGTATTGCTCTTCCAAAAAGCCATTATAAACAACACAGAAAGGGGAAAATAATTTGAAAAATTACTTTGACATTGTCCTTTAATCATGCATTGTGCTCAGGAAAATTATTCTAATGCATCCCTTACATGACTAAATGGTTGAAGTATATAAATAGCATACTCTCCAGAATGCCATGCAGAATATCTGATGATATAATGCATTACACAGGAACAGAATTATATTTAAAAGAACATGATGATGGAGTGAGATGCTTTTAAAACATAATATACGTAAAGAAAACAAAAATCCCATTGGGTTATGGTATTCTCTATAGTGTTAAAATACTATCCCATTTAAGTAATGATTATGTTAAAAATATCTCTATCATTTTATTGTTGTTTACTAATTCAAATGTTTGGGTTTTTTTTTCCTACTGATTCAGCTTTTACTGTAATGTTTGAAGGAAATAGAATGAAAAATTTAGTCCCTGATCAGAATTGTAATCATCTTCTGGAAATTAAAGAACGCATTTTAAATGGTATAAGAATGTACCCCATTATCAAGTTCCCTAAGCACAACCAATTGAACAGATTCTATTTCTGTATGCAATAAAAGAATATAGAAGGAGATAATTCCTCTAAAAAAACAAAACTTAGGATTGCATGACCACTAAATAATACTCATTCTTTCTTTCTGTTAGGTTGCATGAGATCGAACAAGAGATAATGCCCTCCAGTATGTGGATTGAAAACAGTCTGTCATGACAGGAATTTCAGGTGAAGGAGTACCAGCTTCCATTATAATTTTGTAGCTGAAGAAATTCTAACTTCTGCTCTTGATATGAAATGTAAAAAATAATCATTAGAAAACAACAATGTGCACACATTAGGTACTGCTCATATCATTATATATTAGGAATTGGTTTTACAACACAGACCAGAATGACAAAAGAACCTAATTTATTTACTTTCTTGGCTTGCTACTCAGTTCTCCAGTTCTCATTCGAAACTAAATATGTGATTATTTATCTAGTGTATCAAGCATTAACCACAAACCTCCCAAGTGTATGAGGAGGACTCAAGTGACTGTCCCAGACCAGGAGGTGAAGACGACTGTCCCACCATAGCATCACTAGCTCACAGCATTGCTTCTTGATGACTTTGCTGCCAAACTTCAGGCATGCCACAGCTGGAGAAAATGAGCTGGCTTTTTATCCTGGTATTCCTTTTCAATATTGTTTCAAACTTCTCTATGGTGCTAAAATTATGTACTGGCGAGCACAGCAGGTGTTTGTTTTTAAATGTGGCAGCAATTCCAGAAGATACTGACATAGGGCAAGGAACAAAACTATGAGGTCTGCACCACTCACAAGCCAACGTAAGATTGATGGGCCATTTAAACCCGAATTATAAGTAGCTCCATGCCATTAATATTAATTAGGTCAAAACTAATAGGCTCTCATGAGTGGACTGTTTAGCAGGTCAGAGGCAATGAAAAGGTAGTAAACAATTTACTGCATAATAAAGTTTGCAGGCACATGACACACGTCTCTACCACTGTAACTATGCACTTCACTCAAAGTCAGGTTGCTAAAAGCTGGCCAGACTACTTGCCTACTCAGGTAACGTGTGAAACACCAAAATCTTATTTTAAGTAAAATGTTTTCACTAAAAATGCTCTGAATTCCAGACAGGGAGCACTTTCAGTGTGTCTGAGAACACAAGGCTGGGGGTTTTGTGGCAGGAGGAACTGGGGAGTATCCATCACATCCCTCCAGGCAGAACACTCTAGCTCCTCCTGCAAAGTGCACCCTCAAAGCAAGAAAGGACACTCAGCTCACCCTTCACATTCATTGCTTGGGTTGTCATTAGTTACCACATCAGGTGTTCCCTGGGCAGTACAACTTGTAATATGGACATGCATCCAATTCAGGAGATCACTGCCTGCACAAAGATCAAGTTCAATGTTTTCCTAATTGGATGGTAGTGTATTCTGATCAACAATAATACAAAACAGAAATGTAAAGAGCAGTCATACAAACAGCACATGGACTTTGTGACAAATAGCACCAGTATGTGGGAATGTTAATGTCCATTAAAAATAATTTTATTACTTTATTCTCCTAAGTAGAGTCAATCTAAATATCCCACGTAATAATTTTATCATGGGACATTTGCACTTGTCTGAACATAACAGTATTTAGAAAAGCACTCTATATTTATATTCCTTTTGTTATTTGTACTACTCACAGACAATACAACACAGGCTTTTTTTATGGACTAAATTTCTATCCTTGTGCTCTGTTAAGAAACTCCCCCTGCTGCCACTATTAAATTCAAAACTGTGCAGGAGGACTGCCCAAGTTCCACTTGAAATCTCAAAATAGCCTTCAAGTGGAAGGAAAGTACAGCAGAGGCCAAGGGTGGGCTCTTTCCAGAAGGATCAGTTTCCAACATTGGCAAGAATAACAGGGCAAGTCTGTAACAGTATGGCTCATACTGGGAGCCTTTACTATCTTTAATTTTTAATTTTTTGATTTTAAATGTTTTTACATCAGGATCTTTTTACATCAGGATCCCCCACCTGCTACTCTCCCCTTTTTCTCAAAGGGCATAATTTTCCATAAATACTGGTCATCATTTTCCATATATACTGGTCGTCTCTCTTTGTAAAGCAAACACTTTAGAGATGCCTCAATTCAGAGAGGAAAGAGCTGATACTCCTCAAAAAAAAAATTGGACAATTCTGAAAGTCTTGCCAGTACGGTTGGACTTCAAGCTGATTTCATTTTTTCATTTTGTGTAATTCATTAATTCTAAAGGAAATATTTTATTGTTGCCCATATAAACCTGACTACATCCTCCTTTTCACCCTGTGCCACGACTTGCCTGCCTCCAAGTTACCTATCAATGCTTGGCACGGATCAAGGGCAGGAAGGATGTGAAGGTGCAGGTGTTGGTCCTCAGGCTCACATGCACAAACTGAGTTCCCTGGAACGTGATACATTTGATTCAACTGAGTAATGCAAAGAGACAAAACAATTCTGAAAAGCTAATCTTTAGCAGAAAAGCAGTGGGAAAGAACAGCAAGCAACAGAAAGATTAAACGCATAGATCTTGCAAGATGCTAAGGCTTTATGTGTCTTTAGAGCTTCCAAGCATGTGTGGTCAGGAATCAGAGCCATAATGTAAGAACAATCATTCAAAAAAGCTAACTTGTACAGTCCTGGCGTGCTCCTGCTCAGCAAGAAAACAGGCCAGAGAGCACAGGGAATCCTCTCAAGATGGGAACTGTACTCCTCCCCACCTCAGGGATTTGTGTGCCAGTGCTCTGCACTTACAGCTGCAGAATGTGCTGTTAAACACACAGCCTGAACATACACTGCTGCATGAAAATATCAATAACACTTCCTCTCTAGCCCCAATGTTTTGGCTCAGCAGCCACACTATATGCCTTCTGAAAAGCTGCAAATATGTGTTGACCTTCCATACTTCAGAGCCATGCCAAGACACACATAAACTGTACAAGATGCATAGCCTGAGCTCTGTGGTCATGTAAAGACACAACCTGAAAGATAAGAGTTTTAACACATCCAATAGCTACCTACTGAACATCTGAAAATATAATTAAAACTCCTGTTGTGATAAAATTGAAGATTATGAGACCCTATCACTCACTCCTCTAGGAATCACTGCTATCCATTATCAGCTTTTGAAGTTCTACTGGAAACACACCAAAACAGATTAAAATACAAAACCACATAACATATTAACATGCTATGTACAAATGACACTTCTTAAAACCCAAGCATCAGCACGTTGATTGATACAGGGGAAAAAAAGTAATACTTACTTTTTTCTCTCCTGTTTCTTTGGTGCTAAATTTATCTAGGTCCCTAAAAAGCAACTTTCTGAGAAAATCTACCAGTTCCAAATATCATAGAATGTGATGTGCATGCACAGCCAGAGGGAAATCTGCCATTTCCTCTGGAGTCACAGAGCATCTTTCTGTCTGCCCCTGACAGACAGGAAAAATGCTTCCTCTAATCATGCAGATTATGAAACTGGTTTAAGACCACATGAGGCAATAACTGCTGGCATGAGGTCCTGGCACATCCCCACCTCCAAGATCATTGATCTGACTAATTAGGCTACCTAGATGTTACATTTTCTCTTCTGAATAGATAGCTGCAGTTGGATACTGTGGCTGATGTGTCCTCAATACCTCACAACACTTGTAATAGGGCTCAACGAATGCTGTTATTTCCCACAAGCAGAACACACATGACAAAACTATAGTCTCTCACTTCTATAGGAAAAAAAGTAACTTTCTTTACCACAGAATAGTGAAACACTGTAATATCCAAATATAATCTAAACACACTCCAAACAAACACAGCAGTGTGAAACACTGCAGGCACCAGTTCCTTGTTGTTTCAAGCAGCAACATGCACAAAGTAAATCAATACAAGCTCCAAAATAGCAAAATATTTGATCACATGCTTAGCTTGAAGTGTACCAGAATGCAATTTGATTTTGTATTTTTTCTTTGCTCACAGTGCCACTTTCCAAAGTTATACCTTGTCCCAGCAATGTCCTCCTGCCACCTGTTCTTCCATTTTCTGGCTTCCCCAGTTTTTCCAGTGGAGCTGTTTGGGAACATGATGAGGCTATTCTCTGATCTGCTGGAATAGTCCAGCAGGGAAACAACCAACCATTCCACCCCCACATTATGCTTTCTCAGCCATCAGCATCAAGGGATTTTTGAAGCAGGTTTCCCACACAGCACAGTCTCCATGTAGAATGAATATAGTTTCCCATGTACAAAATGGTTATGTCCTCTTAAGGGAAGTATTTTGGATTTTTTTTTTCTTAAGGGCTGTACTAACTGAGATCACAGACAGTATCTCACCCATTTCATTATAAACATGCCACTCTGACTCTAAAATTAGCCTTGAAATATTTGTTGTCACAAGGTCGCTTATATTTTGATAAACTTCCCTTTCATCATACACACAGTCAATCACCCTTTGCATATGTAATGCATAAAAAACCTGCAACAGGCATGAGACAGGTAGGTCTTCAGGGTCCCTTATTTATAACTTCCTAAAGCCCAACTCCTTTAAGACAGGCCTTGCTCTGCTTATCTGATTGAGGAGCAAGGCTGCAGACTTTGTTCAGTGAATGAGCTCATTCCTTCCCAAGCAGCAGCTGAAATTAAGTCTAATACATGCAGCGTACTCCCAAACACTCAGCAAAAGATTGCTTCACTTCATTTTACACTGCAGAAGGATTATTACACATCAGTTATTTTACATTGTCTCTTTGCATTAAAACACTATGAAGAAAAACTATTTCCATTTTTAGAAGGGAAATCTCTCCTCATAGTATTTTTCTTCAGGACATTAAGGGCAAATATACATTAATAAGACTTTTCCTCCCTTCCCAGCCCTATATAACCTTTTCTGAAGGTTCACTAGAAAATAAGCTACAAACCATCCAGTACACTACTTCGGCTCTAGTAAGATGGACATGTAATCAAAAGAAGCAAATTGGTATAAACTACTATAAGATAGAAATGCTGTATACTGCAGAAAATGCATTTATTCCAGTTCACTATATGCAGTCAAAACTGGAGGAAAAATCCAGATGATCAGTAATTTCACAGTTGGCTGCATTCTCTCCTCTTCGACATTATTTGTAAAATCTTTCCTTGGCCTCTAAATGTGTAGGCAAAGTAATAATTCATTCATTTACTTACGGGTAGGAGAAATTAAAATAGCTCATTTTATTGAAGATGCTGAATAGACAAGAAATACTTCTCTGAATCAAATTACCAAGATGTCATAAATTATCTTAAAAAATACTCAACCATCTACAATGCTAGAACAATACAAACAGGAAACAAAACCTAAGATAGTGGTTTGAGAAATCTAATATTGAAGAACGTGAATATTCTTTGTCCTGGACAATATCTGAGTTTGACAGGAAAATTAAATAAAATTTGGAAAATCTGGGAAATGGTTTACATAGCTTGTCAGGGCATCTGTTATGCAAACAAATATTTGCATAAAAGGCAGGTCTAGTATTCCAAACGAAAACGTATGACTGAAATTGATATCTAACACTCAATTATTTTCACCTTTTTCATTGTGAAATTCCCTGAATGGCCAGAAGAAAATTAAATGATCCAAATAAGTTCAGAAGAAAGTACTTTCACTTTTAAGAACATAAAAAGTCTCATAAGTCATTGGACTATGTTGCATATTCTTGGTGAAGTCTGTAATTGTGGCAAAGCCTTAATTTCTATCCTCTACCCCTTCAGGTGTGGGAAGGCAGTTCTCACAGGTAAAGGCACTGAAACTTAGGGCTTGGCAGAAAAAGTTGGCGCCCTAGATGAGTTCAGTGTGAGCTGGCTGGCTAAGTCCATCTTATCCTTACAAAACTGTGACCCTTAGGGTGCCTCTATATTCACGTTGTGCTTTAGAGCAGGAGGGCATTTGTGAAGCAAATTCCCTGCCGGCTCCTCCCCAGCATGCCCTGATCCCAGTCACAAAGCCGGTTTGGAGCTCCTCAATTAGCTTGCTTTCAATGACATTGTTTGAGGCTAACAAAGTCTGCAGCAGGGAATTTCCTCTCACCCCTCAGTTCCAAACAACAGCTGTCTTGTTTTTTTTTGAGGAAACCAGCCCTGTTTTGTTTTGTGTTGGAGGTTTTTTTAGGGATTTTTTTTTGGAGGGGGGCGAGGTGGGGATGCTTTTTGTTGTCTGGATTCTTTTTAAGTAGACCACTTCATCAATGCATTATGCTGAAATGAATGGCCAAGACCAGCACTCTCAGCAATTCTTCCCAACATAAAGTGGTTCCTCCTGTAGCATAAACAGCTTTCTAAGAAAACATGACCTGGAAGTTGAACTTGCTTCCAAGAGGACTAAATCAACGCTCAAAAAGAGCAACAGCTTCACATTCTGAAAAGTTGCCACTAGGCATCATTTGCACATCTCGTAATAAAAACAAAGTAGAATGCCATGTGATGTATTTACAAACCTTTTACTGTGGGCAAGGCATTTCACAACAAGAGAGCTTTACGAGCTACCAATTCAACTTTCTGGCTTCCTCCAACATGCACTCTCAGTAGGAGAAGCCCAGAAAACAATCCCAGGAGGGGTGGGGACCCCCTAGAAGTGCAGACTCTTGGAAAGCCTCCTGCCAACAATGGATATATTCTTCAAAAGGGATCTCTCTCCCTTGAAGTGGAGATTTTTAATTTCCTCCAAGGGGAACCTCTAGTGACGGGAACTTTTAGAAGAGGGACGCGCTCAAGTGAGGTGAAGAACAACAACCACAGGGGACAATCTGCTTACAAACACATTAACTGGGTAATTTCTATAATTTCTGTAAAATCTGTAATTTCACTTGAGGCTATGATTTACACAGATCTTCAGCCTTTGCTTCTCAGCTGGACTCATTCCATACAAGCAAATTATAACTATTCAGACACTGAATTAGGCATCAAGTCGGGCATATGTGTTACTTTTAAACAAAAGAAATTAAGCCTTTAGATAAATAGATAAATAATAGCTAAATAGAAGAAAAGACAGATGATTTTGATAGGCAGACAAAGATTGCTGCAGAGGGAATTCTTTCCTCTTTGTAACAGGATCATTTACTCTGATCTTGACTTGACAGGATGGGTGTTATGTTTTGGTTCCAAATTCACCCTGCTTTTGGGCTTTTTATTCTCACCAACCAACCAGAGGGAAAAAAAGGGCAAAAAGAGATCGAAGAATTTCTCCTAACAGCATTTGACTCAGCAATAGCTATGATAACAGGGCAGGACTCAGCAATAGCTATGATAACACGACATGCTGTTAAAGGAAACCCTCACATTCCTATACAAAGGCCTGCAAGTGCCTGCAGGGATCTGCCCACATGTCTGCAGCTTCCCTATTAGTGCCCTGGAGCAATCCAAGCCAGCTGCCAGCAAAGGCTCTAACTATATTTGATTAGTTTCAGGCCTTCACTTCTAGCGAGTCATCACCCTCTTAACAGCAGATGATGCCCTCTAGTTGGAATCAATGTGAGTGACCAGCTCACAATAGGCCGGATTAATGATGAAAAATGTGTAGTCAGCCTGGAGGGCTTTGGACATTTATCACGCACTGGCTCTGCCAAGGGGTGGGCTGCCCCAGCCCATCAGGACACCCGGGCTGCCTCGGAGCGGGCGCTGCTGCTGGGATCCGTAATGAGCCCGGGCCGGGCCCAGAGGCGCAGTGCCACGGCTCAGGCGTTTCCATCCTGTGCTCAAACACAGCCCGACTTGGATGCCGTATTCTAGTTTTTTATGTTCTGCTCAGGTATGCTTTGTTCTGCTGTGCTTGGGTGGTGAAGAAAAAACAGTCCTATTCCAGATGGGGACTCAAGGACACTCTCTTCAAACTTCAGGCCCTAAGCACAAACAACATGAAAAGAGGAGGGCAGGCCAGCCAGAAAACAAGGAGGATGAAACTTCATTATTTGAGACTATTAATTGGACAGTTGACTCCTATGTGCTAATGGACTAAAACCTATAAAGATGTGAGATCTTGTGACCTCTTTTGCTTCCACCTTGGAGCCATCCAGGCAGGGCCATGGTACTGCCAGGGTGTGGCCTTTGAAGGCCCCTCAATAAATACCTATTTTATTCCCCTTAAATCTGTGTAGCCCCTGTTCCAGCTCCTCTAGGCATCACATTGCCGTCCCTCCTTATCACCTATCCTGCACACAATACAGCAACTACATGGTGAATCCTTCCAAATTCAATGTCAAGTCGTGCTGGAAAGTGAAGAGTTTCTTATTCGGAGGCAAAACCCAGACAAACTGCGCTGCAAATTTTCTCTTTGCTAATCCATCCAAGGGAAGCAACTTCCTGACAGGCAAGTGAAGCCTCATTACAATTTCATCAGCATAATGAAAGGTGGGCAAGTAGATTTTGTGCCTGGCTCATAAATATTCATGTTGATTTTACATACCAGAGGAGCAGTATCTCATTAAAGTAGCGGAACCTGCATCATTCATTATAAACATCTTTAAACTTCCGATGTCATGAAGGACTGCCTACAATAGGCAGAGGCATAACTCACATTAAAACAGAGATCCACCAGCCACTATGTGAATACTACCTCAAAAGTTATCCTTCCAGTTATCATAAAAAGGGTGATGAGATTTGTGAACATGGTAAACAGAAACTGCAGAAGTGATGGCAAATGTGGATTTTCATAAACAGCAGCAGAGGGGAAGTGAAGCACTGCCAAGATATATACATCATATGCTTCTGCTAGAGACCCAACAACCACATGGCAAATTAAAAAAAAATAAAATTAAATCACAGAAATTAAACCTGAAATTAAACATGAGGTGGATGAGACATGTTCTAGTATGTAAAAAAATACTTAATCATGTGGTTAAATGCTTTTCTGTTGAGGCCTGATACCTCTCTATCCATTCTGTATTGATCTATTTTCACAATCTTCAAAGAATGTCCTGTCAAGAAAAAAAGAATTAACAAAATGGACTTGTTAGCACATCTAACAAGTCTATCTTGCTCAAGGCTCCCTTCATTTTTACAAGGAAATGACATTTTTGTTCTTCATTAAGAAACTGTAAGTGCAATCATTGGATTTTTTTTTTGTAACTTTAAGGGATCATATAGCCTTGGAAAAACAAAGCAAGCCTTCCTTATGAAGAATTTACCATCCATTCAATCAGTTTTCAGTCCTTGACAAGAAAACACATTATTATCTCAATTGACTTTTTCATTAAAAAAAAGGTATATTAAAAAATTATACCAAAGTCCATTAAATATGAAACCTCTGAACCTTGCTTTCCATGTCAATCAGATTAAATGAAGAACTTTGGTTTGGCAAATGTCCTTAAGACCCTACAAAAACAGACATTATATTTTTAACATTTCAAGAAGATCTCTTTATGTTTAATGAAGTTTCTTGCTCTGCCATATTACGAGACATTGCTACAGCAAATTTTTAAATCATAAATTAAGGTTCAAATTGCTAATCATGCTCATTAAGAAAAAAACATTTGCAAGATTAGTAACATTATTAAATTACAAAAGAGCTTGTTCAACCTAACAGCATCAAAATCTTTAATAGCTCCCTTAAACCTCCTCTACTTTTCTCAGCAGTCTTTCTTCTGAAAGACATTCCCAATTAAAAAAACAAAGGAAGCACGCCCATTGTTTTGGTTTTAATTGCACCCTCACCTGATACCAAACAAGGAGCAACATCCCAGCACATACAAAGAGATCGTATCTGGGAGCAGATTGGGCTCTCATAGGCCTCCCCTCCCAGAACAGCCACACATTGATGTGCAAATACAAAAAGGGTCTGGTGTGATCCCACCTCACCACAGAAAACACACAGGGAGTGAAAACACTCTGGTAGATTTCAATACATTATAATATCATTCCTTACGAAGTGATCTATCATCTCCCATCCAGCAGTCCTGATAAATGGTCCTTTTTATTTAGCTCAGTGTACACTTTAAAATGAAGAATAATCATCTGCAAAATTGGTGCAGCCATTAATTTTGCATGTAACATATAATACTTTAAAATTATTATTTCATAAAAAAGGAAAACAATAGATTTGCTGTAAAATTACATCAAATCACCTAAAATTTTCTATCCTCTGTTCATTTCATACTATAAAAGTTGTTCTCAG
The DNA here is from genome assembly GCF_029582105.1 of Oenanthe melanoleuca. NCBI lineage: Eukaryota > Metazoa > Chordata > Aves > Passeriformes > Muscicapidae > Oenanthe > Oenanthe melanoleuca. Next base: position 9,801,884 of record NC_079333.1, read on the forward strand.
ATAAGCCTTACACGACACATTTTGCTAAGTTTGCTAAATTTATGTAATGTGGGAAAATTCCCAAATCTTTCATTCAACTCATTGCTAAGGGCATTAGCACCATCTCCATTTAAGCAAAGATCTTAGTCATGTCCACAGCTGTGCTTCAAATCATCAGGTCATCATCTTTCAAAGAGGAAAATGTAATTTACTATCTTTGTTAGGTACATTTTAACAGCCACTTTTGTTTGGATCACACTGTAAGAAATTGAAAGATCCACTGGAATTCTTATTAACAGGAACAATAATTCTTAAAACAAATTTCCCTGCATCAATTGTTTTGGTCCACATTTTCATATTTTTCTTTGACATGTAGTTTACTCTGTGTTCACACCTATCAAATACTAAAACTCACAAAAGTACTTATCCTTGATTTTACTGAGAAGGAGACCAGGATGGGGAGATGGCAGTGGTGGGGTTGTGTATTAGCCTGTCATGTCTGGAGCCAACATTCCTGCATGTCTGAGGTCACCAGTTAACAGATTTGTGATTTCCCCTTAATCCCTAGTGGACATTTAGTGGCATCATGAACCAACTCTACAATTAGCAATTTCTGCTCAGGTTGAGACCAGGACTGAAACATGCTGATTTACAAGTCAGGGTAAAAGTTCATGCAGTAGTTTATACAAAATATAAAAAAATCTGCAGCAGTTTATATGCTTTTTCTTCATATAAACCTGTTATGTTTGTTAAATACCCGTGTAAGGAAAAAGGAATTCATAAGCTTTCTTAAAAAACACATTTTCCCAAGGTGTGAAATTAAATTCCAACTCTATTTCTTTATCCAGAAAACCACATAGTAAAATTGCATTGCAAAGCCTCTCACTTTCTTGATTTTATTCCTTTTTTTTTAAAGGACTGTTGGATGAAATTTTCATTGATGGTATTGATCAGCATATGGGTTTTGTTCTGGTTTTTTGCCCTTTTTTTTTATGGATTGTTTTAAGTAGCAATTGCCATGCCCAATGCTGAAGACAGGTCAACTGCAGATGAAAAGTACAATTTAGCTTTATGTCAACATACAATGAGTCTGATAAAAAACTGCCTTTTGATTTTGGCTATTACAATTTCCTCTGGCTAAGTTTGTTCCACCGTAAACTTAATTATTTCTTTTCAGCAAAGGAACACCTTTGTCAGCACTCTCATTCCCTGGTCAAATGGAAACAATTTTGGGCTAGTAGTTATTTTTCTTTCCAGTAGAACTCCAAAGTGTATTAGGGATTACTAGCACTACATAAAGAGAATCCTTAATTAACATTTCCACAAGAAAAAAACTGCTAAGTTTTGAACCAAAAAGAAAAAGTATCAAGGCTTTGGATAAAAGGACAGTGGGGAAGAGACCTGAGAAAGAACAAACCTGGCTGTGTAGCTTCTCTTCACAAATGGACAAGACTTCCTAACAGTCCAACAGAGCCTCTGCCTGGGACACAACCAGGCTCAGCCAACTACAAGACTCAGGGTGTCCAGGACAGGCAAAATCTGAATATACAAGTCAGTTCTGTTAGGAGACCTGAAAATGAGTTGTGGCCACAGAACTAGAGAGGAGATGCTGAGAGAACAAAGGAGCAGTAAGGGAAAGCCTATGCTTTTCCCAGGATTAAAGGCAATGCTTTCTGTGATACTAAAGAAAAAAAAAAAAAAAAAATCTTATCTGGTTTTGCACATTGGACTGTGAATCCAGATATGTCCCGACACTATTGTTTTTGTTCTAATTCTTTTTTTTTCCCTGTTTTTTTTTTCTTCAAACATATTCTAATTATCAAGGTTACAATGTTATGAACAGTGTTAAGTTGACATGCACAAAAAAGAACACTGTGCTTTCTAGAAAGGAATTCTGAAGGTTACCTAAAGTTGTAACTCTGCACCTCACCTATACTCCTTCCAAGCATCTCACTCACATCTACCAAGGAGGTAAGGGATAAGTTTTTGTTTGGTTTTTTTTTGTTTGGTTTTTTTTGGGGTTTTTTTTGGTTTTTTTTTTTTGTTTTTTGTTTTTTTTTTTTTTTTTTTTTTTTTTGTAAGGAGATCAATATATCTGACGAATGAAGGATTGCTGTTTTTACTGTAAATACCATCCCACTCCAGGCAGGAGGTGGGCAGGACCACCTTACTGCTTTCAGATACTTTTCAGGAAGATGGATACTACAGGAAAGGTGGCAAAATAAAATCATTTGCTTGGTGTCTGTGCTATGTTCCCTTCCTCAACTTATCCCTACTGCACTGTGTCTACATAACTGCCAGGAAAGGACAAAAGCAGGAATCATTCAGCAATCTTCTCCTCTGTCTCCCTTTCCCATGATGCCTTCTCTGGTAGATTTCAGGCAGGGCAAAGTCCAAAGGCACATCTGGCAATGACATTCTTTCTTTCTATTCAGATTTGCACCCCTTGAGGATGAGCTTGTGTGCTATAGCAATCGTGGCAGCATACCCCTGCTGCACTCTGAGCAGAAATTATGACAGTCTGTCTGAGAAGTAGATAGAATTCTCTCCCTTCCACTCCCCAGATGAATTGTGAGATAAAAGCTTAAGGAAAAAAAAAGAGGCTAGTAGGTCAGGTTTTGTGTACTCTGCTTTCAAAATGATTATCCTTGTCTTAAGAAATTTCTGGTTGACTAAGCTACAAATCACAGCTCTTTAAGGGAACATTGTATGGCTGGGTAGTCACGCTCCTTAACGTGTTACTTCACCTGCTGCAAATGAAACACAAAGCAGCTTTCAAAGCTGCACAATGACATACATCTTCAGTTTCTAGGATGCTTCATTCCATTTCAAGTTCATCATAAAAGTGTGTTTGCATTCAATTACTAACCTTTTGCATTTATACTACTACTTTAGAAAAATGTAAAGTGTTTTCTATAATATAAACAGAGGAGAACAGCTTGGACCTCATTTAAGTAAGTTTTGTATTACACCGTCTGATTTAGTTATAAAACTATTTTTAAAAGATTGTGGGAAACAGTTGCTGAAATTGGTTGAATCAATTGTAACTTCAATCTCATATTATGTTCAAAACACACAAATTTCACCAGTGCTTGAAAACACATTGTACTTGAAAAAACAAACTTGAACTATTAATTTTATTACAGATAAGTAAGTAAATCAAGAAATGGAGGAGCAAAACCCTGAAAAAGTCACACTGCACGGAAGAATTTTGCATTTTCTTATGACAGTTATTGGCTTTCTGAAACAATTTGTGCATCCAGGAAGAAATAATAGTGACAAGCATCCCTGAAGCCTCGTAGTGAGAGAAGAAAACAGCCTGTGAGCAACCTTTTTCCATGGATAAGGTCACTTGCTAATCTAATAGCAAAGATCATGGAATCACTTGCAGCAACAGTAATACTAGTACCTCTTTTTGCTGTTGGTCTAAGGGAGCTAGAAAAATAATATTTTTTATGAGAGGAGGAAAAAAAAAATAAAATGCCTACAGCTAAGGTAGATTTTTAAACACATGAAAACTAGAAAATGCAAAGCCCAAGGCTTGTAATACAGCCCCATTTCCCTTTTCACAGCTCCTCAAAAAACTAGTAACATGAATTCTGTGAGAAAGGTTTTTAATTATTTTAAAAATATACTGTTGGTAAGATCAATTATGTGAAAACCCCTTTTGCAATGGGACCCTGTGTCTGCCAGGGCTTTGAAGAAGTACTGCCTGCACTTACTTTTTTTTTTTTTTTTTTTTTTTTTTTCAGAAAGCTCCCTGAAATACCAAGGGGGCTTACAAAACCAAAGACTAATTTTCACTGGGTTTGCTACCAGAACAAATAATTTTTAAAACCCAGCAAAACTTGGGTGACTAAAAAAGAAGGCTAGGCATAAACTGAGGTTTCAAACAATGCCCCCTATTAACTGTGTCTCCAAGAGCAGGATATTTTTATCAGACTTGCTATTAAAATTCATCATACCTGTCACAGCTTTGTTCAGAAGGGTTTGAATTTTACCCCAAGAGCCCTCACAGAAGGTGTGAGAGTAGCAGGTCCTGACCACAGGCTTGAGAGCCCAAAGAAGGTGGCAGAGAAGGCAGAGAGGTGTCCTGGCAGCTGCTGTCAATTTATAATTTTCAGTCTGTTGCCTCTACCTGCACAACTTCAGCCTGGGAAAAATAAAGTTAAGGGCACTTGTGGCTAAGCTCTTTTAAGAAGGCAAGGGTCCTGGATCATCAGCAAAGCAGGAAGTTTTACACCACATCAGGTGCCACAATATTAGATCAACAACTAAATGAGAAATCCAAACTCCACTGGCAAAAAATCCTACACACTTGACAGGGAACAAAATTTTGCCTAGAGACAAAAATTAGTAAAAGTACTACAAATACTATTATAAAAAATAAACACTATTAACTTTTTATGGTCAAAGATAATAAAACCAGTCAGCAACATGCAGAGTGCAGAGCAAGAAATGTTTGGTACTGCTACCTGACATTTTGAATATCCAGACAAATGAACTGTATCTTTTTTTTTTCTTCCCTTAACTGAAGTATCCAAAGGTATGAGAAACAAATTTAGTTAAGAGTTAAAAAGCTCCTGTGGACACACTTAAATTACTCTGAACAAAGTTTTTTTGGACTTGACAGAAGTAATTACATATAAATTAATCTAAATCTACACAAGAGAACTGAACCTCAGAGGATCCACACTCAGATGCACCAGTTTATATCACAATCACTGAGAAATTTTGTGGGTAAACAAAGAAATTGTTTAAATAATTTTAAATTTCTATAATCAGATACCATCTTAGACTAAAACAAGTTTAAAACACCTACAATTTTTTATTGTAGCTTAAGACAAGTAATCTAGCCCACAATTTTATCAAACTCTTGTATTCTAAATATACTATTATCTTCATTTTGACCTCATTTAAGTCATTGAAAATCTACAATATTGTTATTCTTTGTTTTTCATTGAAACAAAGTTCTTTGTTAATATTTTAAATTCTACAAACCTCTTCTCTAATGAAGAATTACAGACTCCTACAAGGATTAATTCTGCAGCAACATACTACCCTGGCACAGAGCAGCCCTTTTCTTCCCAGGTAAACCAAGACAATGATGCAATTTCATCTTCATCACTATACTGCCTCACATTTGAGCATGTTGCACATAAGCATGATTCAGAATACATTCTGTAATTCCAACACGTCATTTTGCATATAACAGAAAATTGTATCACACATTACTGATCAGGAAAAGTCAGATTTAACAGATAATCTTAGTATAAAATGTACAAAATTGTAAAAGTCTTCATTTGTAGGTGATATTCTCACACATATTTTAAACCATTAATGTGCTCCTAACCTCATAATCACGAGACACTACCTTAGTGAACAAAACAAGTCATTATATAAACCTCTTTAATAAAGCAGTGCCCTGGAGGAATTAAGAAAAAAAGAACTCCTAGAAACACTGTACAATTGCACAGTTCCAGTCTTATGATTTAGCACTGATTATGATTAACCAACATTATAAACATCTCTGATAGCATATTTATACTCTTTCACATGAAACTTCTCACAATAGAGAAGATGATGATGACAAGGGTCATGTTTCCCTTTCTGTATCAAAAGACTGATATAGAGTTGTGTCATTGAACAAAATGCAACAGTCCAGTATTTACTGATGAAAATATTTCGGGTTAATACACTATAAAATCTGATGGATAGTAAAACAAATATGCCATCTGGTATGAATAATACAAATTCATCACCAAAAATAAATAGGGTGTATTCAGGACAAGAAGCTATCCTTCAGTGAACATGCTGCTTCCACACTTCACTAGATTTAGAGTGGTCATTGATGGGTGCTTTTTGGGTTTTTTTTTAGCCTTTTCAGGAAATTAAAATCCTCACGCTTTCCAAGCACTGAAAAAAAGCAAAATTACTTGCTGATTTTAGATTTTGCAAAGCAGGCTGATGTAAGCTGTGCAGGAAGTTAAAAATACACACTTGACAATTAATGCCATTGTCTCTTGAGAGGCAGGTGTGTTGTCCAGTGATATGGATGCCTCTAGAGTAATTATTCCTTGCACCTTAATAAACAGGATGGTAATTACCTATAGGTATTCTGGGCACAGGGCTGTTCAGAGAGATTTAACAGAGTTCACTATCACAAGTCTGCAAAGTAGCCTTCTACAACAGCAGTTACCCTTAGATCACAAGTTAAGCCACAGTCAAAAAGGATTAAAAGAAAACTGACAGGATCTCTGCTAGAGATTGCATAGCCAATCATGGTTACTAGATTTCAAAGTTTGTTCTATATAAATAGGAGATTTTAGCAAGGTTTCTCAAAGAATTACTTGCTGAAGGTAACTAATCCTACTAGTCTTTATTTACACAGACACCACCAAAAAAACCACCAACCCAAATAAGACAAAAAACCACCTCTCTCACAGTTTCAGAGCTTTACATGGTAGAGGGCAAAGTGAGGAAAGTGTGAAGGCTGTACTTTCTGGTACCACTGCCAACCCAGCCCAGTCTGCAAGCTGCTGGTTCTGCACCCCAAGAGTCTCAAACACAGATGTGCATTCTTTCCCCCAAGAACAGCACAGCTGCACGCAGCCCAGCATCACCTGACATCTTTCCCCAGCTATGGTTTTCCTCATGGCCGTGGTCTCTGGAGGACTGAGGAGGTTTCCCACAGGAAACCCCACTGTTCTGTGGCTGGTTCTGTTCAGCTCCTGCCTCCAGAGCTGTTCTACTCTGGGCTTTGGTCTCAGATCCCACAGTTTTCAGCATGACCATGTTTGCATGGGAGTCCTCCAAGGAAAATACAGGTGCACCCTGAAGGGGTTTTGTGGTTCAAAGCTGACACTATTCCCTCTCAGGGACAGATTAAAAGAAGGTGATTTCTTTCCCCCATCAACAGAGCCTGAACCAGAGCCAATGTGGTGCTCAGTCGACACCTCAGGGCTGGAGTGAGACAGCACTATGAGCCCTGGGGATTTCAGTAAAGTCCTCTTGTTGTTGAAGGATCCAAATACCAATTTATCTAACCACCATCTGCCTTCCTAAGAAAGGATCTCCTACAGGTTCAATTTATTGAGTACATGTATTTACTTCCTGTGTGATGTTGGTGCTATTAAAGAGTTATCTTTCACTCTGAAGATGCACATTCATTGTGAAAGACAGTTGAAGTTTCTTCCAAGAAAAAAAAAGCAGGACACTGACCAGAGCACAAAAGCAAAAGCAGAAGCAGCACACTAGGTTTAAAATGTTTGTGACAAAAACCAAGCTTTGATCCATTTCAAGAAAAATATTTGTTTCTTGCAGTAATTCAACTCTTCCTCCTTCCTATAGGCCCTACCAAGATACATTTCATCAACTGTGCATGTAATTAATGCTTAGACATTCAATTAAGTCTTTTTACAAGCATCAACTGTCATAAATCACACAAAATGACCCATTTGATAAAAGAAAAAATCCTATACCAGCAAGCTGGAAGCAGAAGCTTCATCTAAACTGATGTTTCAGTCTGGGACTTTTGAGACTCAAGAAAATCCAACAGCCCATCACACATCACTCACATTGGCAGTAGCCTAAAAAGGTTAACAAAGACCAGTCATCCCTGCCCACCCTCGGTGCCACTCCTGATGCTGTCAATGTTCTCAGAGTGTACTACAGCAAATGTTCCTCCCTGGACCATGGTGGGTTCTGAATCCAGCTCTGTGTATCATTTATTCATGAGAAATCTCAGCCTGGGCGGGCTCCCCACCCCCTGTGCTGTGTCACATCTCTTCACAAACACCCTCCTGACACATTTATTGCCTAGAAGCCTACCTCTAAATTCTGTGTCTGTGTCTAAATTCTGCACTGAGCAGAGATTTCCATGGAATCCACCTCAGCTGCTTTCAGGACATCTGTCCAGGGCCTGCCTGTTTACAGAGGATGATTACAACACAACTAAGTTTCCCGTACACCAGATAAAATCTGGAGAGACACACTGTTTTGATTCTCCCCTTAAATCTATTTTGATAAATTATTCAGTGCTCAAGTACTGTTCTGGCTTAATTAATTTAATTAAATCATTACACTGAACAGCTATAAGAGCCTGAATACATCTGCATGAGTTTAATATCCCCTACACTAGCTCGGGGATATTCTGTTCTGAGGAAAACATTGCCCTCCAGCAAAAGGAAGAACAGCATCACTTAATCTCAGCAGCAGCATGGTGGTGCTGGTTTATTCCATAGCTCCTCTGATGTATTGCTGTGCATAAGCCCTTTCTTAATTAGAGCCAACCATCAACAGAAATCAGCACATACAACCCACCCACCCAGCTCCCAGGAACATTAGAGGTGATATCCAAACCATGTAGAACCTCTATTTTAAATGGGAAAATTAAATGCACTTTCTCCCAGGAGTCTCATCTCTGGGTGGGCTTTGTCAGGGCCAGGTTGCAGTTTATATTCTCTTATGCAATGGACACAGAGATACAAGGAATTAAACCCTACAATAATGTTCTTGCCTTCACATCAGGAAATATTCCCACAAGCAGTAACATAAAACCAGTGTGTATTTCCTTAAATTGATATCCTTTCTTTTTCCCACAAAACATTCCTTTTCCTCCATCAGCATCTCTAGCATAGTTCAGGACTTTTGCTCTCGAGTTTCTGGACTTCAAAATACATCCTTTCCAGCTTTCCACCTCTGATGAGTGTTCAACAACCTAAAGAAACCTACTTTAAACCCATGTCATTTTGCTATTTGCATTCTACTCTGCAGATTCTAGGAGCCTCTCTTGGTTTATGTATCTCTTTGAAAGCAACTCTGAAAACCCCCTACTAGTCACAAATAACACAAAACATGAAAACAAGCACCATCCTTCATGAAACACGACTGTCACTGTGTTAGAATGGTTCCAGCATATACAAAAATGACAGACCAAAGGCTGACGTGATATACAGACCTCCTTTTTTCAAGTTTCAGATAAATACAGAAAAAGTCATTACAAAGTTATGCCAATGGACTGGACAGAGTGTGACTGTGTTCCCATGCTGAAAGGACTGAAGCATTTCTAAAGGCAGACAGAGGCTATCAGCAGATTTACAGCAGGGCTGGAGAAACTGACCTCCTGATGAGTGACCTCACTGGATGGACAGGGCAGTCCAAGGCTGAACAAAACCCTTGGAGCAGCTGTGTAATGTTACAAATACTTTATAATCCAGACTATTGCTTTAGCTAAAGCAATAACAAACACAAATCCCATGGTGCTAAACAATACGTGCAATTAGTCAGAATTCCTAGGTTGTGCACAGATTGTTCAACTTTCCTATGGAACAGGAAGAGAAACCCAATTAATTTTCATGCAACACAAATCACAAAATGGAAAAAAGCATCTCCTCATTGCCTAATGATAAGGGAGGATATCTTTAGGGAGACTGGCCAACTGTACTGAAACTGGTAAGCTTCCTAAGCAGATGTTACTTGACCTTTTCTGAAGGATTTAAACTACAACTAGGGTTAGTGATATTTCAGGGAACTGTTTTCTTTCTGTGCTACGACTCTTTCCTACTGTAATAATTTAAAGTTTGTGTATTTCATTGCACAGAGGATCCAAGTCACCACTGGAGAGGAAAAGTACATGTTATGAATGTGTGAAAAGCCGAGGAGTCAAAAACCTCATATCCCCAATCTCCTAAACTAACTTAATTTCTGAACCAAATCTCGGCCATATTTTTTTTCCTGTGGCCAAGATTTCTCCTTTAGGCACCTGACTGAACCAATTTCTTTCAAACAGAACAATACTGGAATCTCACAAATGCATTCCTGAAAGATGTTTAAAGATTATTTCAGTTACTGTTGACTCTCCTCTCCTGATTTTTTCCTCCCATTTGCTGGATGACACTTGAAGCTGTATTTCAGCTAAACTTATTAGCCTGTAGTCTTGATGCAAGGCAAATCACAAATCTCCTGTACGTGCTCAGCAACTTTCTAGACACAACAAATAAGAATTCAAATTAATTCACTGCATGAATAAATCTAAAAATCAAACAGCATTGATAAAGCACTATTGATAAGAAATCTGTCAAAGCAAAGAGGAGGAGAGGAGGAGGCTGGCAAAAGAGCTCTACAAACTGCTTGCCCCTCGCAACTGTGGACTCCCAGGAGTGAGGCTATACAAGTGAATAGATGTACTTTTCCACCTAGAGCCCACTGAAGAATTGGGACTGCTGTAATTTGGAAAAAGAATACTTTGATTTAGTCACCAGGTAAACAACATACATACCTTGAAGGGGGAAAAAAAAAAAAAAAAGTCACTCATCAAAGGTTTAACAGATTGCCCTGAGCTACAGCTTACAGAGTGAACAATCCTTATCAAGTTGCAGCTTTGAACTGTGTTACTGCTAAAACAAAAACAACCTTACTGCTGGAAAGCTATCAGAGAGTTACCCTTTAGTGGTGCTGCATCCTCCTTACAAGTGGCTTTCTAGTAAACATAAGATTAAATGTTCGCTCTAGATCTCATCAACACTAAACACAAGGCTGAAATGCCCGTGGCTCACTTCCAGGCAGCAAATTAGGGAGTAATCGGTGGTGTAACTCCAAACAAGGCCTGATGCTTTTATCGACTGCATCACCATCTCATGCAAAACCTAATGTTCAGTCAATAGCTCTCGTTGGAGGGGAGCCACTAACTCAGTGTTGCTGTCAGTATCCCTTATCTCATTACAAATGGGCTGCAGTTAGAACAGCTCTATCTCCCCGGCACAGCCGCCTCAGCTGCAACTTTCAGCACGGGCTGACCCTCACAGGCTGTTCTGCAGCTGTCTGAGCCTCCTCCTCCTAAATACTCCCCTTCTACTACTCCTTCTATTTTTGTGCAAAACACACAGTCGTTCAAAACCGCCACTTCAGTAATGGCAAGGGAAAATTACAGCTTCAAAACATCTGGAAACATCCAGTTTGGATGGACAGTTCATACAAATCATAAGCAAAGCAGCTACTGATCCAGTTGGCAAAAGCTGAAATAGGGAGAATTAGCAAGGTATGCGTTTTGGTTTGCTTTATAAGTGCATGATATATGGTATGGGTAAAGCCAACCACACTGAACTGCCATATGTAAAATGCCACACACTTGTAGCTGTTTCCTAGCCACAAAATCACGTCTCAAATTGCACAGGCTAAATGTGATTTCAAATAAGGATAAGATTCAAAGGTGAAAAAATAGATCACAGTGCTGAGCATTCCTTTGACTGATGTTTGATATTCCCAATAGGTAGAAGCTATTGCTCTGCTTTAGGGAAAGGTCTGCCCTTAAACTAAGCGAAGCAAAACAGGAGTCAGAGTAGATGGGACAAAGTCCCTATAAGCACAAAGTTGTTTAAAAGGACCTTTTGTCCGGTCTCCAGGCAACTTTTTTTCTTCCCCATTTCTTTTGGTTTTCCCACTATTGGAATCCATTTCCCTCAACTGAGAAGATACCACAGAACTGCCTCACAAAGACTGGCACTTAGGTCTCTCTTCTTTCAACAAATAAACAGGAGTTACAAATTCCTTTCAAAACAGAAAGAGAAGCAAATGTGTTTACAAAAGTGAGATGAGTAATTTAACCCAGTTTGAGCCCAGAGAGTTCAGCATTTGGAGCTCTCACATGGGAGACAGGAACCCTCTGTTTGCCCTTGAGGAGAGGAGGAGAGATTTCAAAACTGAGCTGCTGTAGGGATGTAGGAACTTGGTTGTTACCCCCCAACACAGGGGTGATTCAAAAGCCTTAATGTGCAGGGAAAAGACCAAAAACTAGTGATGAAGCTAAGAAATCTTCTGTGGGGAAGCCAAGCAGCCAAAAATTTCCAAAGTGTTAAAGGTACCTTGAAAGTTTTAACTGAGTTTTTACTGTGTAATCAGACAGCTTTGAGAATAAAAAAGTAATTCCACAACTAAAAAGCTTTACTGATCTTTTTCTACATGTAATGGTACAGGTACAAAGGAAACTGATCATCTTAGAGCAATCTAGTGAAGAAGCAAACACAACAAAAATAAAACAGGAGAAGGAAAAAGTATGATGAGTCTTACAATCAATATGAGTATTTTCCACTAATCCTACTGGGCTTATGAAAACTCACTGCTGGGAAAGTAAAATCATGGTGAATCATCAGAGAATCCAAAACTACTGAGTTTGCTGTTCAGGGCCCTATTTTGCAGTATGTATGTATAATTATACCATGTTACTGGCTCATCAGGAGAAAAAAAAAATTAAAAAGACACCAGAATTCATTTGGAAAGTTCTATACCATCTCTGCCTTTTTAACATTACTGAAGCTTAGAGATTAGTCAGTGAAAAGGCTAAATAGAAATAATTATCTAAATATTATGAACTAGTATTTTAACAAAGAAAGCAAGCAGTATTGGCTGTGGAGATTTCCTAAGAAACTCAGTGAACCTGGAAAGTGAAGCTAATTTTCCAAGTTATGATTTCAATTCAGGTCAAGGATATAGTGGCCTCCCTTCTACTAAAGCTGACCAAAAACAAAGGCAGAAGAATATAGACTTTGATTAACCAATTCAGAAAGCAGAACAGACCCCATTTCTGCCTTTTCCAATGTTTGTGTGCTGTCAGATCAGTTTTTCAGGTAATGTAACATTCCCCTCAGGTGCATTCTGGGCCACTATACTTGCAATATGAATAAGGAAGGAAGATAACAAACTTAGCAGATCTTCAACTCACCAGGACACTTATTTACAAACAAAGGATGAGAGTCAAGAAAAGAGCAAAGGGAAATCATAGATGGCAAGGGCAGGTACAAAGCTCGAGCTTCCAGAACTGGTATTAGCCACAGCTGGGCTGAACAGAGTTTATGATGTGCTCAGTCAGCCTCACACTGAGATGACTGTGGGAAACCACCACTTAATAAAGTGAGTATGAAATATTTTACAATACTGATAGCAAAGTAACTGTATAACTTCTCTTCCTACATTTATACATTTGTTTTCTACTTTAATGGCTATGACTTCACATCAGCCCAGTTTCCCCGTTACTTGGATAACCAAGATTTAAGAAAGGATATTGTTCATTATCATAATTCTCTCATTTACCCATAAAATTGCTGAAAAAAAATGAAAAGAGATGCTTTCTGCACTATGCAGTCAATTATAGTCCCTCATCCTCTACTGATTACAGAGTGAAAAATTATAATCTCTATTTTATCATTATGCAGTCAGAATAGAGGAGTGACAAAGTCAAAGCCTAAGATTTCTAAAAGGTCTGAAATAAATAAAGAAACTGACATTTAAACTACCTGATATATTGGATATATCCAAGCCAGTGATCCTCAGACACTAACAGCAATGCAAAGTATCTTGTGAGCAAGACACACATGTATTTTTGGGTAGTTAAGCAAAACATTCCTTCCATCATTCTCACTGCAAATATACCAAGGCTAATCCTATTTTGCTGCATAATGCACATACTGTTTTCATTATACTGTTAGATATATTAAAAAAAAAATCTTGCTTTTCCATTTAGTGACAAATTTTTAATCTGCAAAGCATTTTTGTAAAAGACAAGGCTATGGGCATTCAGATTTCTCTGACATAAACCTCTATTAAACTTGGCTAATCAACAGAACAATAGAAAACCTAAAGGCCATTTTCCATTTTCCTAAACCTAACCAAGTCAGCCAGGAATAGTTGGCATGTTATCTACATATGAATACACTGCTCTGTTGTGTTGAGTGTAGGGGTTTGTAGAAAGCTAAGCACAAGGTTGCTGCAGTAAATTTAAGAAGGATTTCAAAATTCAGTTACAAAAGACTGAAACATGCATTTCATTTAGTGTCTAAACCACTACCAATTAAACAAAAACAACAAAAAGCCAGAAAAAAATTTATCTCCAAATACTTTAAAACAATCCATGCAAAACAAAGAGGTTTTTTCAGTCTACTGATGTTTGCTTCTACCAAAATATAAATTTTAAATAAGAGCATCATAATGAGTACATCTTGTAATTATTTTATTTGAATGTGGGTTTTTTTGTGAAAAATAATCTAAGGCTAAAAACTGAAAAAAAAAACCCAAACAAACAAACAGAACAAAAAAAGTAAAGTAAATGTGATTCTCTTCTTTAGATATCATTGTGCAATAACACTGTGTTAGAATATGTAATGTTTGAGCTCCCTGGATGGATAGAGCAAAACTCAAGTCCTCCCCAAAGACAAAATGCCAGAGAACCCAAAACAGCTCTGCCATGAATCTTCTGGCCACTCATCTGCAAATTTATCTTTTCAAGATCAGTTTTCTAACAGTTATCTGATGAGGACCTTACACACTTTCTGCACCTTTGGTTACTTGTGCCCAAATTATTTATGAGCTCCCACACATTGTGAAGAAAAACAACTTTATAGCAAAACAGCATTATGTAAAATATTGGAGGCACCATTTCACTCCAAAGTAATACTACCATTCTTACAAACTTGTACTTCACAGGTATCCTGTGCTTCAAACAGATACTGAAGGCTGGTTTCACATTTGGAGGCTCTGTCAAATTCAGGAAATTCAAATCTGAAGGGTCACCATTAATTTTGGAATCATACTGCTGACTAAAAATGAACAGTATGTTATTAGATTATAAATGACAGTTGAGATTTGCTGTGATCACAAGAGATAGGGGAAAGCATCTAGATTTGAGAATAATTCCTCTTGCTTTCACTCTCTGTGGGTTTTCTTTTCTATCTACAGGCAGATTAAAAAACTGAAAGATCTTCTGTGACCTAGAAAAACTGGCAAGAGAACTTAAGGCAAGTATATTATTAAACAACACTTAAAAAAACCCAAAAAACAAACCAAAAAAACAAACAAAAGGCACCTTTGAGCAGCTCTCCCAAATGATGTAGATGGAAAATATTTTTATTGAATTTTTGCTGCCTTGTTTCTAAACCCCTCAAATTTACTCTTACTACATATGCACGGATTAGAAACCTTTCGTGCTCAGAGATTTCTTTCTCATGAAGCTTCTATTTTCAATTTTCAAGAGAATTAGAATTGTAGGAAAAAAAGCTTTCTCCTGCTGAGACATTCACCTGCAGCACAATTTCCAGCAGTAGTAAAATGATGCTTCATAACACAAGATGAATGTTTCAGAGACAGTGATGATCTTTGGCTAGTTACTTAATGGAGGAGAGTTCTTTGAAACAAATAAATTATAAAACAACAAACAACCCAACAATCCTGTAGAAAACTGTCTTGCTCCTTTTCAAACTATAAAATCATGAATATGACTGCCAAGAAAAAAATGGAATAATGAAACTGGAATAATGGCAGGGAGGGGCACTTTTAAACCAAAATCACACCAGGTAACATGCATCTGTAATCTTTCCCTTTGAAATCTATTACTTTTGTGAGAAAGCAGCTTGCCACACACAATTGCTTACCTTTTTACCTAAAGTGTTTGCCTCAAGCCCTGCTAATGAACTGAACAAGTGATAATCCAAAATTAGTCATTTAAAGGATTTCAAGAGCCAAGGGAAGGAATGAGATGAACAATAACACAGATGATCTTAGAAACTAAAGGTGTTCCTTTGAGAGCCTGCAAACTCATTTGTAGGAGCTATACTGTGCTGAATGAGTGAAGATGAAAATGAAACCTCTTGAATATTCTGATTACTTCAAAAACTTGCAACTGTATATGTAATCTACCTTAGGAAAAAAAAATGCATTCAAGAAAAAAAGGTGCAGCTCTGTTTTTCAAGCAGCATTTCATGGCACCCGAAGGCTAAGAGAATGTCTAACAGAGATTGTAAGAGAGACTAAACAAATGATGTACAATTTGCAAGGATGGCAATTTTGCCTGTCAGTTAAGGAGAAAAGTATTACAAGCCCTATTTCAGTTTGGGAAATATTACAGAAACCCTACATAGCTTACTTTTCAAATTATTTACAAGTTTAAACCAAAACTCATTAGGACTAATTCTTTTGAGACACCAACTGCCCAGTTTTCAGTACTTTGGCCATCTAAAGCTTCCCTAGACTATTTAGTAATTCTAGAATGATGCTCAAATTAAGCACTCACAAATGGCAATTATGAAACTGCCATTATTTTCAGTTCTGTTTACAAGTATGGCCATTAAAGCACACACCCAACCTTTAATAAAATTGCCTGGATAATAACAGAGTAGCATTCCCCCACTGTTTTGAGAACAACACCTATTTACACTGTAAATGCTGTAAAAAACCCCTCTACTTAATGTGGCAGAAATTAATATTTAAGAAACACTGTCAATCAGAAATCTGAACTTTCACCTGAAGATGTATTGAGATCATTAAGTCTGAACAAATGTACGCCTTGAATAATTTGGTAATAATAGGGCATTCTGTACCTTGTCTGTAAAATCCTCTTTTTTTCTGTATCACACCTAGCTGCAGTAATGCTGCAGATCTAATTAAAGTGAAAGACTGCATAATGCTACCATTTTGAAAACTAGAAACTGCTGCTAGCCTCATGTCTTCTGTCTCCTTTTACTTTAACCTTGGAAGCCTCTTGAAAACACAGCACAAAAGCTTTCAGAACTGCTAACAGTCATTTCCACATGGCTCAGTCTACAATGTCAGTTTACTCTGTCTTGTTATCTGACATCTCCACTCTATTCAGGGTTCATCAAACACAGCCACTCTCCTGATTAATGGCTAATTTATTATTTGCCTTGCAAATGTTTATCTGCTGGGAGATGAAGTAAATATACTTCAGCTCTGACAAGCACCATGACCACTCTCTCCCTGCCTGATGGAATGGTCAGTTGATGGTGTCCCAGAGGAGTCGTGCCCTGCCTTGGGTTTCCCAGACAGCCCTCTGAAAGGCAAAGTATCTATTTTTAATGAGCACACTGCAAAATCAATTAGCTGGTGGCTTAGAAAAGAAGAAATTAATAACCATACTTATTTGGTGTTTTTATGATACCCATCAAAAATAAACTTTTGTATTAATTGTATGCATTGGCATTTTTATGCAGGATGATGAGCCATTTGTTTAAAATAAAAATACAAAATAAGTACATATATTGCTACATCATAGTCTCTCACAGTGCCAACCTGAAAAAATGCCATAGTGTAGCCAAAAAAAAAAGCACTCAAGGAAAATATAATTTCAGGAAAAAAAAAAAAAACAAAAAAAAAAACAAAAAAAAAAAAAAAAACAAAAAAAGGCAAGATAAGTGTATGATGTAATTCTCTAATGTCATTCAGCTGGGTGACAGCCAACTTCATATGTCATATTGTATCTCTGCTGCACCAGGCAATTATAGGTGCAACTTGTTATGAATTTTTTGTACCTGGAAAATAACGGGTCACAAATCATGACCTCTGTTTGTAGAGATTTTCTAAGCTCCCCAAATGCAACCTTATCTTGGTGAGGAGGAACAGTAAATATTCAAGAATCCAGCAAACAAAAGGAACTTGAACTTCCACGACCAGGAGTGTCATTATATAATGCTAAAGTAGTAGGTAAGAAAAATACAGGTACCAAACAAATACACTACAAAGAACCTGCATGTATACAAAATATGTAGGAAGAAAATCTGAAGATAGAAATTTTCATCCACATGAAAAGAGGCCAAAAAGAGAAAAAAAGCGAAAAAGGGACCTAAACTGAGGAAAATTAGCACATGTGTCCTTCATACCATACACTGCCTACAACTGTGTAACTAGGCTTTGTACAAGGTAGAGAAAGTAAGTAGCACTGGAATTTCAGCAGGTATGGAAAGTGCAAACACTTGGAGTTACTTGGAGTAACTCTGCCACTTTGCCTGAAAAGCATTCCGACTGCCAATTCCTCATTGCACCAATTGTTCTCTGCACCATTTTTTCCACTGATTACATGTGAGAGAAACATCATTCACATTCTTTTAGTCTATTCATACACTTGTCTTTGGAGAGACACAACTTTGTTGAACTACTGACCACTACTTCATTTCATTCTAATTCCATGATAGGTAGGACCAGAGATACAGGCTTATGGGAAAGAATAGGATTGTTCCTAAAATCCCTGCCTCCATTTTCTCTCCTTGTTTCAGAGTTAGTGGCATGCAGGGAGCTGAGTGCTCTGCCCTCTCCTGTGCTTGCTGTAGGAGATCTTGGGAAGCACACCAGAGAAAAGTCTCAGCAGGATGTATATTCTAGGTAAAAGTTTGAAGCAAATGTAAGTGTACTGCCAAAACAATAATTGAGGTTTGAAGAGACTACCTCTAAAACACTCTTTGAAAAGGTCTGCTCAATCTAGAGCTTCTGGCAGGAGTGGCAAGAAGAGCAGTAAAGAGGAGAATACAGATGATTGCAGACAAGCCAGATGTGCTCTGTGCTGTAAATCTAACGTTTAAGTCATTTCTTGGGTCTCTTCTTTCCTGATAGCCCCATTCTCTCCTCAGCTTCCAGAAGCAAGAGGAAGTGACAGCTGTTAATGCAATGCACAACTGGATTCACCAGTTCTCAGCATGCACCACTGACATCTCAGGTTTTATCTCTGATTTCACATGATCAGGTCACAATTCATTGCATAATGATTTGTAACTATTACAAGATATTAATTCACAGGTACTTACATACACCTACTAGACATCTATGTGGTGTAAAATAAGGCTTTCAAGATGTAAAGTTTAGCTTAGTCTGTGTGCTCTAGCCTGGCATGTTAAATATGTGACACGAAGTCCCACATTCACAGTTGCCATCTAACTGTCGGGGTAGTCTGAAGGAATTCCAACACAGGACTCCTGAAAGAGCTCAGCACACACTTCAGAACATTGCACCCCTCTCCATGCTGAAGTTGTGCAGAAAAGCTCACTTATTTTCAGGGAGAACCACATGGAAATATAGTCCCTTGATGCTTAATTCCCAAGTAGATTCCCAATGACTTCTATCAACAGTCTAACTTTCCCAGAGCTAACTTCTGTGTGGATTGAAGAATACACACTACAGTTTGTGTCAGTGTCTGAGGCAGGACACTCTGGCCTTGTTATTCAGACATCATATATGTAACTAGTCCTGACAACTGCTGATTATATCTTTTTTAAAGTGCTGCTGCCTTTTTGTGTTTGCCAGTTATCCTCTGGTGTATATGCCAATGCAGGCAATGTCCCATCACTGTAATTGTCACTCAACTGTCTGTCAGTGATGAGAAGAAGAGGGTGACAGCCTTGACATCCCACCAATCATCCCTCTGGAAAATTGATATCGTCCTCCCCAGTAAACAACAGCTAAAGAATCGACCAGCCTTGCCGGTCCGTCCCTGAACAATCAGCTTCCATTAAGGGCAGAAGCCACACATTTATCCCCCCGTACTCCAATCAATAGAGCACTGACTTGTTCTGCCTTCAAGCATGTGGCTGCTCAAGGTCTCCATTTAGCATAGGCTACCTTTCAAATACTTTCCAACTTAAATGTAGGAAGCAGCTTTTGGAGTCTGCAATGTCCTCTATTTCAATTTTAAAATACCTTACTCCCATCAATTTCACTTATTTACTTCAGTTCACAAAAGGTTTGTTTTCTCAATTATATTATTTTTTCTTTAGCCACAGTATACAAAATCACTGCATCTTTTTACTGCTTTTCCCTTGTAGGCTTGCATTTATATACAGCCATGCTTTAGAGGAAACAGATGCATATTGTGCAAACACTGACCTTATTTAAAATGAACTACCACATGTATACACACTAAAAACACTGTCTGGCAATCAGAATAGTTTGTTAAACACAAAGTCCACAAACATTTATACATCACCCAGTAACCTAAAACAATTAGCCTGGTAAAACAGTAAAATGATCACAAGCTGGCACATACAATCTCTCAAGACGAGAAAAATCAGTTATTCACAACTCGTGGAACATAAATCTTCCGAGACGAAAGTCCTGAACACAGGAGGAAGAAAATACTGATGTGGAAGCTCACTTCATAACTCAGAAAAAAATTAAAAATCTTCAAGTGCAGCTGTAGATTAATACTTCACTTTAGTGCTTGGCATGAGGAGCTAAGGCAGCAGCTGTTACTGTTTCGCTCATAAACAACTCCTCTGTACACAATCACACAATCTAGAAATCACCTGGGGCTGGTACAGGATCAAATCTCCTGCACAAAGCACTGTCCACTACCTCAATATTCCCAAGGCCTTCCATTTCTAGCTTTGCAACTTGACTGTCCCTCGTAACCTTGTGACTTTTCATCAGCTCACACCCTGAGGATACTGAGTGCTTCTACTACCCCAAATGTTCTTCTACTCACAGCCCTGCACCAGCAGATTCTGACCACTGCCACAGTGGGTTGTGTGACACAGACTGGTTCAGATTCCTGGATCACTCTTTGCCTCTTGGCTTCTAGCCTGTAATTCCAGGCAAATGGATCTTCACCAAAAAAGTGCCTGGGGAAACCCCCGAGTGCATTGCAGAGGACACATATCCAAGTATATATTTTATTTTATTACTTTTCATAGGCAGCCACTAGGAAAAGATACTTTTCTCTTCAGTGGTTTTTGAGGGTTTTTTTTTGGTTTTTTTTTGTGGGGTTGTTTTGGGTTTTTTTTTTGTTTTGTTTTTTTGTTTTTTTTTTGGTGAGGGGGGGGAATTGTTTGTTTGTTTTTCCCCAAGATAACTTCAGTTTCCAGATGCCATCAACTCCAGACTATACTAATAAAGCTTTGTGTAACATCATCGGATCATGTGCCTGAACACCCTTTGTGAACCACCAGCATCTACTGATGGAAGATAAAATCACAGCTGTTGGAAACCAACACAGAAATAAAATTCTGAAAGTACAAGGAGCAGAATTTAAATTTCCGAATTATAATCATGATCACAACTTTTAAGTCTCCAGATAAAATGTTACTATAAAACTAAATCAGTCATTTATGTAATGGGAGAACTTAGTTGTTATTTGTAGTGCTAGGACCCTCCACCATTATTTCAACTTGGGAAAACTAAATTCTTCATGGATATCAATAAACACAAAAGGCTGCATATTCTGCCTTCAACAGTTCTTCAAAAGAAGCACACTGGCATCAATAATTACATTGTTAAATTTAATTTTTAAGGAAATTTAAGGCTTATCAATGGGTTTCCTTTGTTTGGGGGGTCTAGACACCACTGGTGTAGTGTGTAAACCATTAGGGAGTTCACTGTCCCCTTCACTTTGCTAAATGGACACAATCAATACCTTAATGGGAATGTTTGGAAGCATCCACAGGCAGACCAAATTGGCACATTACAACACTTTTCCTAGCCTGTGCATTAAGTTCATTAACTTTTCTAATTTGAATTACAAATTTCATTTCTCTGATCAAGATGAAGACATGGGTCTCATTTACAAGATCAGATTTTTGCTGTGTTAATGTTTTACACGGAACGATAAAGTTAATGCAGCGAAGAGACATCATGTCACCCCTATTGGTAGACAATTATAGATAAGGTTCCAAATTCCAATAATCCTGATGGAAAGCACACAGGAACTTCCATAGAAGAAGGACAAAAATATTAAGCAGAGAGGCCAAAAGGCTAATCAACCCTCTGAGAAACATATCCATGCTTGTCACAACAAGAGCACACTCCACAGAACCAAAATGTGTTATTTAATTTAATTTCCTTTAATTTAATGGACAAACACAGTCCCATTCTCCTTTGCATTGATCATTAAACTGCTAATTATAATCTTTTAGAAGGGTTTAAAGTGTAAGTGAAACACTTCTCTAGTTTTATGATACTGTCCTTAGGAGAGTTAATAAAGCTTTGGAAAGGAATTTTGTCTTACCAAAACTTCCAGCTTCATCAGTTCAGATAAAATACAGAGTTCTGAACCAAGGCACAGCACACTCCTTACAGGAAAGTTTAAAACAGTCTTTTGAGAATATTTTAGGATATTTCAGTTAAGAAGCAAAATAATCAAACTTGCATATTTTTCACCTCAAATTCAGTTATTCAAGAAATAAGCCTGAGCAAACTCTATGCACACAATCATTTATGAATTCAGCAATTATTATAAGAAGAGCAGATATTAAACCACTACAAAGAGTTTCTCAGTGACTTAAACATAACAACTTAAGTGACATCCAGGTACTTTGAGTTACATTTTAGGTTTTCCTTTGGAGGCAGAAAACACAAAATGCTGCAAAATTCCAGCATTCACTTCTCATCTCAGAAAGCATACATATTCCTCCTCACGACCATGCCTTAACAAGATGGCATTCAGTTATGCTGAACTAATGGCAGCCACAACAATTACCTCCCAAAATTTATTCAATAATTCCCTAACTCTTTCAATACTGCCACTCAGGCTATGATTCCATAATTACTGATAGCAGATGCATGTTCCTGCTCACAGTTGCTCCTGATCAGCACAGACACACAGGCAGATTGCTGCAAACTCCACTACAGCACACAATATGAAGTCAGTGCTGGCCATGTGGGAAGACTGACAGCATGGCAGAGTGCCTGTTGCTGTCATGTTCACCTATCAAAAATGCTTGGAGGAATTGGAATTAGCAGCATAAATTTATAACTAACCTGCACTTTTATGTCATGTGGCACTGGGATTTTTGAAGCAGTAAGAGGATCCTCCTACATTCAAATCTGTAGCTCTCTTCTTGGTGCCTTGTACATCCAAAGACCACATGTAAAACCTGTTTCCCAGACATCAGTGGAGAATCTGCCAGTGCATTTTTTTTTTTTTTAAGTTAAGCACTGTGAATTCCAGGCAGCCTATGATGAGGCCTTACACAAAGTAGATCCTTTTTCACATATGTCCATGTATATAAAAGGTCTGTCACAATCTAGTCCAGTGTCACTAACTACCAAATACTGTATATAGCAGTATCACAGAAGAATATTTTTTTCAGAAAAATCCCACTTGACTGCTCTCTCACATTCAGTTTCATAATCAAGGGTGATAATTTTGAATTTAATTTTAATTTCAAAGTAGCTAGACTGGCCCCATTTAAATTCAAAGCAAGAGGTATTTAAGATCATCTCCTCTTGTGACTAATAAACTTTGGCTCCCTTAGCACAGATGCACAGAGGCAAAGGGGAGAGACAAATGTCAGTGGAAATTAATGTACATGGGACTGCATACTGTTCAAAATCAGAATTTCAGTAGGGATAAATGACCTTTGTTAACCGATAATAGATTTTTTTTTTTAAATAAATGGCATTATAAAATACAGAGCACAGGGCATTATACCCCAATGTAACTTCACTGTTACACTTTGTCTGTTTCAAGCTGGAGGTTTAATAAGTGACGAAAATCCTCTACATGAGACCTCAGCTGTTTTTATTGTATTTTCTGACTAGTGGAAATGGTTAATTCTCACTCATATAATATTCATGGGGGTTTGATTTTTAATGGGGAGTTGCATTTACAGGCTTTTGTAAGGCAGGTTCTTCATTCCCTTGTAGACAGAGAAAAAACCTCTGGCTGCCTTTAAAACAACTACAATGAAAGGAACATGTATAACAAAAATATAGAGCATGGGGACAAGAATTAAAAGGATATTCATTGTAAATCTGAGTAGTTACCTACCTATAACATTACCAGTGTTTTCCTACCCAGTTACAGCTATGCACATATACTTAAGGAGGGCTGCTTAAGGTATGTGGTTGGTTTTACAAATGGAGCAATACAAAATACCAGACATATCATCAAAGTTATAAGTCAAATGATGTAGAAGTAACATTTCCACTCTGCCTTTCCAAATCCTCTTTCTTTTCATTGCAGATACACTACTCAAAGTGTAAATTAATTCAATTCTGTAAATACTTACAGGTGTATCATAATATGAAGGATCTTTTGCACTAAAATAAATTACTGAAAATCCTTAATAATACTTGCTGTATGCACTAGTAATTTGCTTGAGCTACAAGGCAAAACACACAAGCATTTTTTCTGCCCCATTTGAGCCTTCAAAATAAAGTTTAGGGCCAGGACTGGACAATAATCCACATATCTTTTTGCAGAAAAGAAACCAAGCTTACTTTGGGGAAAAGAGAAAAATACTAACTGTTAAATCATCCTCAAATCATCTGATACCTGTGTTATGTCAATTGAGATCACAGGGAGGTAAGCCATGAAATGGTGTAACTAATGTAACTAATAAACAATGTAAAACCACATTCATAAGCCTAACATGTTTGATAAATGAGCTGTAATAGCACTGCTTGTCGATTGTGTGTCTGTATTTCAGTTGGTTTACATTGCTCCATTAGCAAATGAAGCATTATAAAATTATGCTGGGTTTGCATTTTCACGCCTAGAATGACTGTGTGATATGGGTACAAATATCCAATTCAAAATACATTATTATTATTATTGTTGTTATTATTATTACTATCATGTGCTGTATTTTTTTTTTTTTCTCAAATCCTAAATAAACAGCACAAAGCCTCTGGGACCTTCATGTCCTAGACAGCCCTTTCTAAATCCAGCCTTCTTCAAAGACCACAAGCTATGGTGCTGAAGCAGACTTGCAATTGCCAAGCTTCCCCAGCCCAGAGTACTCTTTTACTCGTGTAATCTGTTAACAAGTCAATTATATAAGATGCTTTAATAATATTTTGCATGGCTATATTTCTTTGTGGAACTGAGAAATCCATAAATTTCATCAGCTGCTAAAAAAAAGTATATGCTGTAGTGATTTCAATCCAGAGAAGAGCTCTGTCTAACTCGCACTTATAAGCTGTTTCCCACACACTACTGCTGTGCAACTACATCATAAATACCTGCCAAGAGGATTCATTTCACATTTCTGAAGATTAATTCTTCTATACACATTCATTTCTTAGAATTTCTGCCCTTGATGCCCCTTGAAAGGGAGTATTGGAAGATTTACTCTAGGAGAAGGAGTCTTACACAGAAATTCTCATGGATTTATGTTGATGGACTACACACCACATACAAGCTGGAGCTGTAGTTAGGAAGACAAAGGATCCCATGTTTCACTTTCAACATACATCTGCCACTCTCTAGCCAGAAAGTCATTTTCTCTGCATTCTGCCATCACCTACCCAGCAGTCCCAAACTTCCTCTGCATTATCTGTGTCTCTCACCATTGGATAAACTGCTGATGCCTTTACTTTGACCATTTTTCTCCTGAAGGGAATGCTAAAGATGCCTAATGAGGTCAAAAATGTATGAGTATGCTAGATTTTGGTTTCTCATGCTCACAGACACATCCATTAATTCTGTTCATGAACTGATAGATCATTATCTTAAATCTGGTGACATTTTCCAGCCCACTACTCATGTTAAAAGGACACTCCAGAGCAGAATACTGCTGGGGATTTTGATCAAAACATGACAGAAAACTACCAGGAAGTTTTTAATGAAAGCAGCTACTAAATCCTCACTGAAAAGAATACCACAGTTTCCTGCATTTCTCTAACTGATGTGTAAATGAGCTCTCAGGTGGAGAAGAATGGAAAAAATCCTGATCACACCTTACCATACATAAATGAAAAATTACTTCACAAATGAAAAATTACTTACCCTGCAGTGACACTTTATGAGTAATGTATGCTCTGTGTGTGGGGATCTACAAGTGTTGGTACATACAAATGTAATATGCATGGAAATTATGATTACACACATATGTGTGTATAATTGTTTTTAAAACTAATTAATAATGGTCTTATGTTGGTTATACTCATATGCTAATTTATACATCCCTGGAGAGAGAAAGAATCCTGATGAATACTATAATCTTTGTCATTGGAATAGTTCAACTACTGTGCCTTCCAGACAATCCTGAACAGATTTTTTTTTTTTTTTTTTTTTTCCATTTCTCCTGTGATTTGGAAGAAAATAGCTGGGCATTGTGGAAAATTGTGTCATCCAACTAATCTTTCAGTCAGGTGGGCTCAAAGTTTGGAATATGAAGCAAAAAAACAATCACAAAAATGTCTACTGCACACTATTACCGTTACATCAATTAAATTATTATTAAACCATACTTTAGAAGCTTTTTATCCTTTAAGACCACACAAAGGCTATTCTCTAAAACAATTTCTATGAGGGTTAGCTACCATAGACAAAGAGGGATTTATTTCTGCCTTTCCTTCCAGCAGACCCAGGAGAACACACTGCACATGGGAGAACTTGTCAGAATCCCTTGAACTCAGGGAATAAAAGCAGATTTTAATACAAAATTAAACTACATCCCAAGTAGTAAGTACAGATTGATACTTTCTCTTATTTAAAACCTCACACAAGCTGGGGTGTACAATTTGCACATAAACTATAATATTTGCCCACCTTTCTTTAGGCAGAGGAGGAAGAACCTTTGCTGGAAATAGGTGATGTGTAAGAGCCCAGACCACTCTATATAGTCTCTGGGCATTAGCCTATTAATTTAAGCACCCACTGTGTGAAACTTTTGTAGTATTTCCCTTTAGAAAATGTGCCCAACTCCCATAACACTGGTCAACATCTACTTTCCAAAAGAGAAGCCTCCTCTTATGTGTCAAGCTTTTTACTTGGCTTTCCTTATGCATATCTTCCCCCTCCCCCTTTTCTAACAATTTCACATCAGATCCCAAACTGTCAAAATCCCACAATAATTAAAATTAATCCTCAGATATTTTAAGACTTAAAGCTACACACCACTTTCCCATGTTAGCAATGAAAAAACATCCAATATCTTGATTTACATCCATGTCACATTGTGCCAGCAAGAAATGCCCAGAACTTCTTGAGAACTCATGGTTTGTTAGTGCTAATACCCTTCTGAAACAGAAACATTTATTTTATTGCCACTAAATAATGTCAGGTCATGCATTTGCATGCTATAGGGTATAGCAAGTGCTCTGTGAGTAAACTAGATTTTAATCAGTTGTGAGTTTTATTAAACCAATTTTTCTTCCTTCTTAAAATGACTGTAATTTGACAAAACTACAGAAATAAAGAGCAAGAGAAAAGGCTGCATTAATGGCACTTTCAAGGAGTATAAAACTTCCACAGTATAAAATGTAAATGCATAGTTCTGCTTTTCTCATCCATTAACACAATAATATCCCTATTTTCTAAGTCCTGCTCCTAAAAAGTAGCTTTGCAAAATACCAAACACATACCTGGATGAACCTACCGAAAATCTCAGATATCATCAAAGCAGGCAGGAGATGAATACAGCACTGCATTGCCCAATGCATTGTTGCAAGTTCTTCATTCCCATTCTGATACTGCATGCATGAACTGCCCCTGTTTGATGAATCACTGAGGAAAATGGGATCTGACAAACAGCCCCTCTCTCAGCAGCTGTGTACTATGACAGCACCAACAGGAAAACACATCATTGGTTCTAAAATGCCACATTTTTGCCATTTACATTGAATAAGACATGAAACTCCTTGAGGGAAGCAGCACTATGTTATCATTAAGGCCTGTTGACACTATGGAGGGTGTGCTTTGAACTCTCTTCTGTCATCCCTCTTAATCTGCAACTAATCGCATTCCGCTCCGAGGAGAGGGAAGGGCTTCTGACACTGACAGCACTGCCAGTGATGAAATATTGCACCCTTTAAAATCTCATTTGCAGGCTGGATTCATTGCCACCCACAACTGGCTGGGATCCATGAGGGAACACACCTGCTCTCATTAGGGCCATGTGATGTCTGCTGTTAGCACTATCTCCATGCAAATAGGGGGACAGGGAGATGAAAACTCTGCAAAGTGTCTTCATCTTTCTGCTGATTGGCTTTCCTACCTCCATTTGGGATGTAACACATGCACAATCTGTTGATTACTCTAAGAGGTTTCTGATGGACTTTACTGATAGTTTCACAGGAATGGACTTCACTGCAAGCTTTGGCTTCCCTTTTCCATCATGCAGCATTTCCAATCATCATCTAATGTCATTTTCTACTGCAGATGAGTCCCTTAGGCTAAGCAGTCTTCAAAATGTACTGGCTGAGAAAGTGAATTCCCAACTAAGAGTATTTAGTATTATAGAGAACAATTATTTTTTCCTATGGAGTTTTTTGGGTATTTAGCATTGTGGATCCATAATATCAAATAGGGATGGTTGTTTTGTGCAATTATAGAACAGCTTGAGTTGGAAGGGACCTTAAAAAATTCACCTAGTTCCAACCTCCTTGCCATGGGCAGGGACACCTTCCACTTGATCATATATGTGTGCATGTCAGTGAAAAAATACCTAGTTCAGAGCTGCTTTTATTTTTTAATATTTAATTCACTTGGCAAAATCAGGAATAGCATAAATGTTAAGATCTAAATTACTTTTTTCTGCCCCAGAATTAATATGGTTCCTTTTCTGTATTACCTCAATAACTGAAAGAATGTAATTATCAATTCAGTTAAAGAGGTTTGCTGTAGTTGTTTTCAGTCTATCAGGCATGAAGATAAACCAAATAAAATGTTCTTAAATCTAGACAGGAATATCTATTTAGGTTAAATTACTTTTGAAACTGCTTTAAGATGAATAAAAAAACTTTTGCTATATATTTAAGACCTCTATGAATCCATATAAACCAACAGGAAAAAATGGAAAGAAAAGAATCACCATTGGAAAGTCAACTTCTTTGTTTTCTTGAGTTGAATATTCTAAAAGTGTTAGCTAATGCTTAAAAAGGTTTAAGATTATTCTATAGTTGAATTAAGATTTAACTGAGTTTTGCTTATAAACAATTTGCCTTTAAGTTTTTTGGGTTTTGTTTTGTTAAAATGGAATAAAAAGCTAAAAAACAGCATCACTATTGAAACTCTTGCAGATTTCCTGGAAATGCCACCCACTTAGCTGCACTGAAAACCCATCAAGAAAGCTACTTTTAATCTTAAACCACTGTAACTGAACAGACTGAGATTAGACTGAGCCCAGAAGCAAAAATTAAAAATCCACCTTCTCTGCCTCTTCCAAGAAAGGATGGAAATTGTAGAAATTCTCAGTGGGTATTCAAGTGTCTCCACTTTAACCAGCTCAGCCCTTGGAAACAATAATGCACTTTACTGGATCCAAACATAGCCTGGCTTTCAGTACAACAGCAGAAGGATTAAGAGCGAGTCAACACATTATTTATGATACTGAGCTGCAGAGAACCAAGGCTCTGAAAGAGGTGTTGCTAAACAGACAAGGATATGGCATCTGCTTCCAACATCTGTTCTCTTAGCAATGCTCTTGACTTGTCCATAAACTCTTCTAAGGCCCTGACATTAAAGTTCACATGACATTTAAACCACAAACAACTTTTTAAAAGTTAACTTTTCACATAGGAAACACTCATACACCTTTAATTAGCTCATATCTAAGACAGGTAACACTGATACTACAGCCAGAATCATCCTTTCAGTGCAGGCAATGAATTGGAACATTGTGGGTGCAGACAGGTTATAGTAATGTCATCCCACTTCATCTGTGCTTATTACAAGGGTCAATTTTAAAACATATTTCTGTTAAATCATTTAAGCAACAATTAATAAATAAGAAAATAATACAGCAGACAGTTTTATGGGAACTCAGAGGAACATTTTTATCTAACTATATGCAATTCTGAGATTATTTTGTTGATTTTGGCTTATGAAGTGTTTTTAAAAATATTAAAAACTTACTGTCCCCACTAAAAGAGCTGAAAACGAGTCTACAAAACCATCAGAATATAAAATTATGTTGTGGACTTGGATAAATGTCAGTATTATATAAATGACAGTCTGTGTTTGGGTTTTTTTCTTTGCTTCTTTAAGCAGATGAGTCTCTATAGCCTAAAAGAGAAGGGATTTAGTGCCTACAAGAATATTCCATACCCAACCTAGTGGGGTAAGAAATGGGTCAAGAATGAAATGGTAATTTTAGATATATGCTGGTTCCTTCCCTGCTCCTTTGCTAGGCCTAAGGCAGTCCCTGTACAGTGGATTACAGAGCATCTTTTCTTTTCCCAGTCCCCTTCTTTCATAGGAGCCCTGCTAGGAAAACCACACTCCTCAGCCTTCTGCATTTAAAACCAGATCTCCTATTTCCCTCCCCTAAGCTGCTTTAAAAATCTTGCCTCTAAAGTGAGCACTGCATGTGTGTTAATTCTAATTATTTTTCAGGCAGGAAATGAAGCAGTTTTAGGCTTAGGGTTGTAAAATGCAACCCTCTTTCCAAGAGAAGTAAAACAGACAGTCTCATTCACACTTCTGCCCTTTACAAGTCACACAATCTTCAATCACTTATACACCTTGCACTCACCACTTCTGTGAAATATAAACATATGGGTTCTAAATGATTTGTCACAGAAATAGAACTTTCATTCTCAGATGACTACCTGCAATATATCCTTTAGAATGCTGCTCCTGAGAGTTTAAGAGAGGTCAATATATATATCCTCCACATACTTTTTCTTATTCAAAATCTTCCCTAAAATCAACTGCTTTCTTTAGCTCCACATTAGGCTCTCTCCACTGTTATCTAAACAGTCCTTCCTGTCTGTTACAAGGTTTTTAAAAATTATATAGATATAAACTCTCTAAAATAATACCAAAAATTATATTGTAGTACATAATGTATAATACAATATTTTATGTAAAATACTGTATGAGCTTTTTAATGTTTTGTTAAGCATTATTTATATTTATCCCACTATCTAAACAGCAACAATTAAGTGTGGTTGTTTTGAAGGTAATAATTACTGTAAGATTCAAAAGAAGTGAGGAATATAGTAACAGTAAAGACTAGAGAGCCCATTTTATATTAGTGCTCTGTTTTTGAGCAGTACACAAGGTTAAGATTCTTGAAGTTATAGTAGACCTGTAGGTATTGCCACAACATAAACAAAGAAACTTAAGGTTAATATCAAAAGGGAGATTTACTGCATATCAACACCAAAAAATTTTTGGCAGAGCTCATTCCTGCAACCACTATCAACAGCAGCCTGAAAGAACAGAAGAAAAACTCTGGTATAATTATTCTGTAGGGTTTCACTTGACATTGGGACATCTTATTTTGGTATCTGAGGAATTAAATTCACAAACTCCTGCTAACCAGACTTGATTTCACCACCAATGGAGAGGCTGAGACTCCAGTGTTGGCAGCTCCCACAACACTCCCTGTTTGCCAATAAGCTGGGTAAGAGACAGGGCTGCCCAGCACTTCCACTCTAATGACTACAGTCATTAGAGTGACCACCAAGGGATGATTAACAGCAGAAGCATTGGGAAGAAGAAGAAAATTCAAAGAAATGAATGAAAATGCAAAGATGACTGGGAAGGAGAGAAGAAAAGGCCCTACAGTAATACCTGCTGCCATTCTCCGGCATTTGAAAGGCTTAACAGGGAAGTTGATGAATTCATGACATTTATTGGACTCAACAAATGGTAAGCTGTGAATAAGCAGCAGGTGGAAAACTGTGATGAACCAGCACTAAACCTTTGATTAGATATAGAAATAATTCACAGTGCATTTCAGAATGTCACTCTTCCCACCTCCCTGTGATACAGTTCATCCATAAAATACTCATTATTACTTTATCTTCTTTTAATAACCTAAGTCACATTTAGCATTACAGCATCATTTGTGTCCCCGTCCCTCAGGCCACACTGGGCACTTTTTTATGCTAAGAGACTCCTCTCTGAGTGCTTTTTGTACATTGCTGCCTAAGGACAGGGTTTTATCAAGCCCCATGTTAAATATTCTGCCAAATGCAGGCCTCATTCACCCCAGTGCTAGCTGACTTTGTCTGCCCTGCAGCCTCCAGTTCTTCAGCTCCACATCTTCCCCTGCACTGGACCACTGCAAGAACTTGTGTGACCTGTTTGGAACTGGCCTGGGGAGTAATCCAAAAAGGATTAAAGGGATCTGGACAAACTTTTTAATTTGGCTAAACACATGCACTCACCCAGCACAGAGGATTTTTTTAACCTAGATTAGATCCCCCATCTGGAGAAACTCTCTGGCTATACAGTTCCTTCTGACATGAGAAGGGATACCTGGGGACCTGGCAGGGAACAAGGAGGCAAGCTGAGACATCTTTGGCTGTTTATGCTGGTTCACATATTTTGGGGAAAAATAAGGTTTAAATCTCTTCATAGTAAAATATTTTAGAAGATATAAAATTTTACATATCACTAAAATTTTCAAAATTAGCACAATTGCACCAGTGTGGCTCACCTCAGTGACTGTGAGATTCTAACATCCACCTTCCTCCCAACATTCACAAACCCTCCCTGTGGGAAGTAACCTCGCTTGTTATTATTATTTTAATCAACATGTTAGAATTTTTGAGGCAAATTCCAGTAGTGGCTCCATAATAGGAGCACATTTGGTTTGAGGGAGCAGAATTATGAAGCAAGACATAGATAACATTTACACATTAGTGCTGAACCAGTAACAACTCATTAAATTTACACCATCTGCCTCCCCCCAACAGCATAGAGCTCTCATCTTAGACTCTGAATACAGATCTAGTAATAATAAATGCTAAACCATAGCCTTGAGGCAGCTCATCTACAAACACTTGGGAATAATGCACTTAGTGTGTCATCCTTCTGGAGAATGCTTCAAAGGTCTGGGAGAGTTTTCCACGTGAAGTGGAAAACATCCTCCCTTAAAACATTCTGCAGCACAGTACAGCATAGTGCCAAAGTTAAAGCACAGGAAGAGAGAACAGATTGTGGAATAAAAAAGACACATGGCAGAGTTATTCCAAGTGCTAGATGGGTTCAGTGAAAGTGGCTGCAAGTTCCACAAATCTCAGGGTTAACACCTCAGTGGGAACTCTGCTGAGACCATAGGGCTCATGCTCCACGTCCAGCTCCTCCAAGCCTTTTACACATAGAACTGTGAGCCAAGGCATCAGCATTTACATCTTGATAAAACACTAACTGCTGACAAAATTTAGAAAATAAAGAGCAAATGGCAATAACGAATGATATTCATAAACAAAGTACATCTTCACCAGTCCAAAAAATTGTAGCAGCTGTGTGCAGGTAAGTTGCAGATAGAGCTGACAGGATGGTTAGAGAGCAGGGAGATGTGTGTATAAGAAAAGGCAGAAAATGTTACTTAGCAGTGAGAAGTAAAGTGTGTGAACCAGCCCTGGGAGCACAGAGGAGTGAAGAGAGGGGGGAAAAGCAAACTCATAGTCAAGGTAAGTGTTAAAAATTCTGAGAAATTCTCCATACTCTGATAAAAGTATGCTGAATTACACCCCCCTCATCATTTCTCCTGAATGTCTTATATTTATTATCATAACTTCCATACATTTCTAGCTGTGCATGTAGCACAAAATTACAGAAGACAGTATTTCCCATGGTTTCCAGTGAGTTAAAATTAGAGTTACTGTGGAGAAAATAATATATACCCTTGCTAATAGGTTACTGTACAGCTTTGTATCAGGGGGTATAAAAAAGTCAAGACTGGTAAGAATAAAATAAAATATAAATGAAAATCTGTGTCCTACCACAGAAAAAGAACAAAGGTTAAATATAATGGCCTGTATTGATGCTGAAGGATGTTATTCCCAGGAATACAGCTGCAGGATATGATGGTTATGTTAAGACAAAAAATCCAGCCTGTTATTGCCAGTCAAGAGGAACTTTCATCCCTTGTCTCCTGTGTCTTGCACAAGTGATCTGATCTGACCATATAGAAACATCTTTATCTGAGTACATGTCTTTCAAGTGTGAGTACATACAAACAACTTGCTTCAACATTTAAGAAGTAAATATCACCTTCCCCTTCCATAAGATCTTGCACTGAGGTTAACTATAAGTATTTTTCCTACATCATCTGAATTTGAATTTTTGCATTTGAAACCATATGTGAAAGTAAATAGATCTCCACGATCCCTAAAGGGACTCTGCATTAGCATGCCTCCCTTCCAAGACTCTAATTACTGTGAGACCAGACCTTTCATTTGTATAAACATGATGTATTCAAACCTTACAACATGATATTAATAATGTTAAGATCCATTAAAAAGCAGCTGACACTGAGAGAAATAACAAGAATAACAGTGAAAACCACAACAGAAAAGACATTTGGACAAAATGCTTCAAACTCTGGTAGAGAAGTTCTTGTTGTCACTAGGACTGCTGATGTTACTGACTTTCACTGTTTTTGGATACACAAGTCCATCAGACCTGACAAGCCCATCACAGGCTATACTGCCCAAACTGGGAGTCCTATAAGAACAAGCAAAAAAGGTTCAGCATCCAAAATAGTCACCTCTTGCTAACCAGTAAACTCATTGCACTCCAGTAAGCACCTTAGCATTTCTGAAGTCACCACAGTCATGGCAGACATCCTGTTCCTTCCTAGAAGTTGTGCCTTTTTTTTTTTTTTTAATAATCTAATTTTATTTATTTATTTACAGAAAATACCCTGGCAGCATTTACTGCTTTATTTTAAAGATCAAATCCACCAAGTACAAACAGATGTAACAGTTGAAGCAGCACTGTTCTCCTGTGAGGTATGCATGCCCCAGTAGTCTTAAAATTGTAATTTTAATCCTAATAAAGATTAAATCACTTGAAAGTGTCATTTGAATTTTAAATATACAAAAAAATAATATAAAATAATTTTTAGTCCTTGAAATACACATAATATGGGGACAGAGAAATAATCTGGATACTCCTGAACTAGACATAATTTGGAAAGCCAGCCAAGCAGAAATCTCCTCTGTGGTCAACATCCCTCCTCCTGAAATATTAATCTATGCCCTACTGAGACAGGCAGACAATAATCCTGGTAGGCAACATGCTAAGCACGCCAATTAAGAGTGACTTCACTTAAAACAATCAAACACTTAAGCAGAGAGAATTGTATTCATATAGGGTTTATTCTGGTGCAATCTACTCCATGTATTTCATTTTATACTCCTTCAGTATTTAGTTTACTGAGATAGCAACATGAAGCTGTGAGTCTCTTCAGATACTTTTCCTGGATTCCAGACCCATCAGTCATTGGTGATCTTAGTGGTCTTTTCCAGTCTAGGAAATTCTATGATCTCCAGGTGCACAACAGCAAACTCTGGGGTCACAGGCATGAACCTATAGAAATTACCTTGCTCCCTTCCCACAGAAAGGCTGCACATTGTCCAGAAGGGTGTACATTAACTGTATGCACACTATAACTCAAAAAAAGCAGTTAATATTTAGTGTCCATGTGATGCTAGGAAAAGTTAATGTCTTCATCTTACAGATTGGTTACTGAAGCACAAAAAGGGTACAGAAACCTTTCCCAAGGTCAGGGGAATAGCTAGGGAACTGGAATTATGGCCATTTCAAACTCAGATCTACCCAGAATGTGACAAGAGAGAGCTTGATGAAGACACTGAGAAAATCTGAGCATTTGCAGGTTTAGAAAGGAGTTGATTTACACCACTGATGTTCTCAACATACACACCTGAACTGAGCATCAGGGACAAAAAAACATAACCTTTGCTTGTTTACATGATTTTAATTAAAATAAATGCAGCAAATATTCCTCTTTTGACTTAGTCTCTCCAGCAAAGCACTTATAATAGCTCAGATCACCTCTCTAAACGTTATAAACATTATTTTCAAAGAAACCGTGAACAGGGATAAAAAAAAAATAAAAAAATCCACAGAACAAATGTATACAGACACATTGCTGTAATCAGGTTGTTGTGCCATTAGCTACCCTTGTTAAAATGTTAATGAGTAGCTTGCCATAGGCTTGCTGAATTGCAGTTTATTTCTGAACAGGTCAGCATTTTACAGTCCCTACCCCTCTGACCCTGTTTTAAAGTACTTTGTTCAATAGTTAAAACTCCCTTAATGAATGCTGCTTCTTTCAAGTGAAATAGGATCACAGAGCATGCTGCACAAGGGCACATTTGAAAATGTCACCACTGGAAACAAAACAAATGGGGTTTTATTAACTGGGCATAAAAATTAAGATGTTAAGGATCAGTTTATTCACACTCTCACACAAAGATATCAAAAGTAGCCATATCCCAAATGCCCAATTAGTTTTAAGATTTCAACCACTAACCTTTAGAGAGAATTCCCTCTATAACAGAGTTTGGAAGTATGTCTTATTTTGCAGCCAAGTGTTACTAGAAAGATATTCCCATGCCCCTGCTCACACTCTCCCCACAGCATTTAAGGGTAGTAAGTTCCAGATGTGGCCTTGAATGTTATTGAGGTACACAGTGAGAGGTGCATCTGAATAACAAAATTATGATAATACAATTTGATTATAGTGGGGTAAAATAAGAATAATACTGAAATAAAATTATCTGGGCAGCTCTAACTGGGAGCTACTGTGACTTGGTAGCATATGCTTGTAAAGCATAACTCAAAAAAATAAAAAAATCGTGGGTAAACTGACCAATATTTCTCAGTGTGTTTTCTTTGCAGGTAATTTCTTCAAGGTCCATTCCTGACGTTATTTATTTTTGTTGCAGTGTTTCACAATGGGCAGCATCCTCACATGAGCCTTGAATAAAATCTGCTCCCATTCAACCTGTACATCTCCTCAGTCTGAGAAGACACTGAAGGAGCCAAAACATATTCCAAAAGAGAAATATTTCTAAAAGGAAGTGTATGGATTAACAGCACACACCTCAGCCTTTTCATTTTTGCCAATATTGCACATAGTAAGGAAAAGCCATAAATTTTTGTGGATCCCATTCAAATAAGCCCACAGTTGTTTTTCAGTATTTCTGTAAAAAGAAAACTCAAAAATATTACACAGAGGTTACTTCCCACCACCCACACAACCTTCTAAGCTACCTCTTGCACACATATATATTCGAAGACACAGGTTTATACACAGATTCAGAATGTTAACTTATTTTTTCCTTCTTTTCTATATGGCAATCTTCTAAATTTTCTTTTGTTCTCAATGCAAATGGTCATTGGTTCATCTTCTTTCACCCAGGACGGTTATGTCACATCACTTGACTAATATGCATGCATTTGCCACTAAAAGACATTTTAACTGAGAGCTGTCACATCCGTCATCTCCACTCGGGCTGGTTAAAATTTTTATCTGCCTTCTTGAATTAATTTCAGCTTGCCTGAGCC
The DNA here is from genome assembly GCF_029582105.1 of Oenanthe melanoleuca. Classification (NCBI taxonomy): domain Eukaryota; kingdom Metazoa; phylum Chordata; class Aves; order Passeriformes; family Muscicapidae; genus Oenanthe; species Oenanthe melanoleuca. The sequence goes on from NC_079333.1 coordinate 9,838,851, forward strand.
CAGCAGGGGACTTTAGAGTGGTTTAGTTAAATTCTTCATTTTGAAAAAGCGTTTTAGAGTCCTTCTATTTAGATTTCCCTCTTGCATCTAATTTTTGTTTCACATTACTGAAACAATGAGGTAATTATACATCCAGTGAAGGGGGAGAAAAAAAAAAAGCAGACAGATGAGAGAGAAAAGAAATTATCCAATTTTGACATTTTCCTGGAAAAGCATTTACCTCTTGCTTCTCTGCTTTTTATGTGGTTCCCTGTTATTTTACAAATTATCTGTAACCATAGTTAGAAGTGATTAAGCTAAAACGAAAATATGCAAAATGTACAGAAAAAAAAATTGAGAGACGAGAACACTAATTGACAGCCAAAACAAGAGACTGGAAAAGATAAACTAGAAATGAAATATTCTGTCATCAAGATATTTTATACAGATCATGTCTGTGACAAAGCTGGATGTAACTAAGCCAGTAATCTATTCTTAAAGCATTATTTCCAAAGTATGCTTTCAGGCAGCAAGGACATGTGTTAGTAGGTAAGAAGGTTCAAGCTGTGAATGGAATGAGAGGGATGTTAAGAGACTGAGTAATGTTAGTAAAGGACCTAAATCTATTGAAAGATGTACAAAACAACAGGGACCTGTGGGAATATATCCCCATGACTAGTACTGGACTCTTAAATATGCTGGTGCTCATCAATGCATTGCTGTATGTCTGCACATGTTCATAAACACTAAAAATCTCACAGGAATAGTGGCACAATGGCTAGCCTATAATAAATACTAATGTCAACATAAAAATGTTTGTAAGACTTGTATAACTCACAGGACTCCCAAACACCTCATTGCATCTTTGGCTTCTTTATGATCTTATGCTCTTGGGATAACGAGCCTGTAGATATACTGTAGCTGAACAGGTGGAATCCATCTACAAATATAGATGTGATGGTTTAAGGAACTTTCCAAAATCAAATTGACATGCAAATTTTGAGTGCCAAAAAGAGGAAATGAGCTTGCTATCATTTAAAGATCCTGAAGGAAAACCCCAAAACATACAGAAAAATTAATCATAACAGCTCTCCAAGAAAAAAAACCCACTGAAAGGCAGCTGCATTACAATACATGGGTTAACAGGAAGAATAAAAAATATTTCTAGTAAAGGCCGATTGAAAAAAAAACAAACATCTATATATGTTTGTGCTCAAGAAAGGCTGTTAAAAAAACTTCTTAATATTTTTAAATTTAGTAGCCTTAAAACTTACCCGTCTTAGCATCTGGAAACTTTACAGCTATTATTATAAATTCTTATTTAAATGGCAGTAAACCCATTGCTGACATGCAATTAGTCATGCAAGGGCCTGCAGATGTACATCCTTCTGCCCAAGCACTGCAACTCTGAATGCAAAGTCCAAAAGTGTGCATTTGTTCAGGCTGTGTGGGGCACAGACACAACAGCTCCAAGACTTGTGCAACACAAGAGGTGGAGCTTCCCAGAATTTATTACACTTATTCAATTGCAAATGCTGCTTTACTTACTACAGGACTGACCATGTTTTATATACCATAGATGAATGTGCAAAATAGACCTTAGGAATGTGTCTTGTTCTTTCTTTTTATTTCCCCTTTTGTCAGATTGTCAGTCCCAACAGCTGTATGGGACAACAGACTGGAGGTGAAACTTTGGAAGAAGCTCATTAGAAGCATTGGCTCATTTACACAAGGAAAAAAACACAGAACTTCTCTGATACAGTAATGAATTATATAAAATAAATCCACTGTAATATGCTAAAATACTTACTGAAATTACATTTTATAGCATGAAAATTTTACTTTATGGAAAGGTTTTACAGGAATACTTGAAGCACAATATGAATTTAATAATAGGAGTTCATTTTGAAAATCACATTTAAGACCCTTCTCCACATAAAAGAAGCCAACATTCCTATTGCAGAAGAACATGAAACTTTCCACCATCTTAAATTTTTGTTGGTTGTCATCAAGATATAAAGATAGCCCTAAAAAAGGAGGGGGAGAAAGGAGGGATCAGTGTAACACTTGTAATTAGGTGTGTATTTGGCAGAAAATTCCATTGACAAGGCAAGTAAGATTTATAGTAGCTCTAAGTTTACAAAATTTGGCAACTTATTTCATTAACTCTCCTGTAATTCTGTGTATGAAAGTGTCTGTTGAGTTAGAGCTGCAATATTGCAAGAATATTCTTGGATCCTTTGATAATCCAAACCCCACTTTCAAATTCAACAATCACACAGGATCCATGTTCTCAAAGGTACTCAAATGTTTAATCTACTTCTATCTCCTTCTGAAGAACTACACATAGAAGATCCAAGTTTTAGGAATTTAGAACCAGTTGGAATTAATAAAGCCTAAATATCAACAGCAAATTAATCATTTGGGAACCAAAATTGTTCAGGCATTTTCCAAATGACAGCAGAGATTATTTGACATATCCATATAGTAAAAAGCTAAAAATTGGTTAATACAGGTAATATCTAGTTATAAGGAAGCCTTATCCCACAGCACTTTGTTATTTAGCTCTAGAATGGGGATTATGTTCCTGTCCCTTGCAAAGAATCACCCCTACCTCAATAAAGCCACATCATGAGTAAGAATATCCAAATTAGACATTATATACAGTGCTTTGAGGGTGATTTCCAAAGCACAGCCCAAAGCAAGAAGGAAATAAACACATGGAAGAACCAAAAAAAGTTAGACATGAGTGAAGGTATTTGATATCTCTGAGACTAGAGGACAATAATCAATTTTCTCTGGGCAGGTACAAACAAGAAATCAAGACTGTGGCCCTGCACTTACTTTTATTGGGTTGACCTGGAAGCTTTTCCTGTACTTTATTCAAAGCAGTAAAAAGTCAAGAAATATACAGCAGCACATGGAATATATTTTCCAATGCTTGTGTTCCCACACACTCATATTTGAGATTCAGTATGAGAAATGCCTACTTAAAAAAAATTAAAAAGGCTTTGATGAATAAGGTTAAATGTGGCTCCTATGCATAGCAGGGAAAAATCAGAGGACCCTCCTTTGTAACAATTGTAAACATATGCCTACAAGGCCCAGCAGACTGGATAGAGTAGATTTGTTAGCTGATATCAGGGTGGATTCTGTCATTCCTACTTATGCTGAATAGTGCTTTTATCAGCTTTTATTCTAGTAAGGTTCTGTTCAAGACAAGTACAGATTCCCCCATCGCCCACAAAGGAGACAGTACTTTTGCATTGAAGATCAAAGCCAAGAATTAAAATAAACAGAAAAACCAGATGCCTTTCACGTGCCAGCATCAGCTGCCCACATCTGCCAGAATTCCCGATCTGCTCAGACACTGGTGGGCTCTGCCAACGCCTGCTCTGCCTCCTCAGCATCCCTGAGCCTTGGCTGCTCCAGGCAGCCTAAGGAAAAGCGCCTGGCGGTGATTCCCTCCCCCTTTCCCTGCTCTCTGTCAGCTCTCTGCACTCAGACATGCCCAGCTCATGCATAAGCAAGCAGGTGCAAGGCAGGGCTCTGCCAAAGCCCAGGCAAGCGCGAGGTACACGTGTAGCTCGCTGATTGTGGCATGCTGCTGATAGAAGGCGACAAGGCCAGACAATAGGTGGGGTCAGTAGGTGGCTCTTTGATTTCCCTGGCTCTCCACACAACAGCAGCAGGGGAGTTTGCCTGTGGGGGACGAGCATTGCCTTTCCATGGAAAACACGGGAGCGCTGGGGCTGCGGAACCAACAAGCATCTGCAAGGAGAACTTCGGTTCTTACCAGGAAAACTGCTAATGCGAATCAAGATGTACTCACTCACCAGCCTCATCTGCTTGGGAGGAGATAAATATCTGTGAAAACTTCATAATAAAACAAGTAGCTCTGTGTGCATTACGAGTTTCCCACATAAAATGAGATATTTCTGCAATCGAAGTGTAAAAATGGACTCTTCTATCAGAAGGCGATTCCAACCTTACCACATCAACACATGCCATCACTCCTTTCACAGTCTTTTTAGGTTTGTTTTTTTTTTTTAATCCCACTAGATGTGCTGTTAAGACATTACAAACCACTTCAACAAACATTCAAGATTCTGCTGTCTCAGAAGGATTGACTGTGTTTTGATGCTGTTGTTTAGCGAGCCAACACTACCTCCATCTCAAAGCACATGCCCACTTTCAGAGATTTTTATATTAAGATGACACATTCAATTAAGATTTAAAAAACAAAGCAACCAAGCAACATAAGTGGTTTGGTATGGTAACAAGAAAATCTGAATGAAATGCCTGAAAGAAATAACTACAGAAGCTGCACCAAGCCCACCAGCTTAAATGCCACAACACCAATTCACCAACTTAAAACAGCAAGAATCACTACTTTTTTTTTTTTTGCACACCTGCTTGTTTTTCATCTAACCTTTTAATTAGCCACATAGTCAAAAAAGAACAGCTATTTTTAACTCATTGCTCTGAATCATGATAAAATAGTTACCAAAGTTTACACGGCATCATAGCACGTATTCCAGTTATTGTCTAAAATATCAGTTTAAGAAGAATAGCAGAGATGCAGAGTTGAACTGTTTGGGTAGAACAGGACATTCCTTGACTACTGCACTCTGTTATTTCAAAGTATTCACTCAAACTCTGAAAACTTGGATCATTTAATTAAAGTATGCAAAATTTTAGAACACAAAAATAAACACCTATAACTCACATGGCAAAAACACCCCATAAACTAGTATATGGCATAATACAAAAGCACACAAATCTTCCAGATCCCAAATCCTCTATGCACCTGAGAATGGGACATTGAATTTAGCAGCACCAAAGAATTTATGAAAATCAAGTAGGTAAGATCTTAAGTGCTGAATCTTATTTAACCTTAACTAACCATATTTGACAATTCTGCTTTGAGAAAGCATAACACTTGTTCACATGTTGCAAAGTTCTTAGCTCACCTGTAACATGAGCCCTAAATTGCCTGCACATGGCCTGAAATGGCATGGAGGCACTATTAAAACACACACCTGTGGGGCTGCTGCTGGTTCTAGGAATGTTTTCAGCCCTGTATCTCTCACATGCAGTTTGTCTCTGCTGAATTCTGAAGTGCAGAATTCTGAAGTCAAATTTGGACTGATTAATGGACATTTGTGCTGGCCAGTTTTTCTAACAGCGGGAACTCCTCCACTTTTCTCTAAAACACTTGTAAGAGACTAACCAAAATATGGCCTTTCGCTTGAAAAACTTACCTGCCAAACTTCAGCTGTCAAACTATTACAGAAAATTATACTTAATTTTCTGTCTCCTTTTAGGTATCTCTGTGAGGCACACTATTAAGATTTAAATGACAGTTATGCCCTGTAAACTCCAACTTTCTTACTATGACCTATTTTCTAAATGTTTCAAAACAGATTAGGGTAAAACAAAAACTATCAGGAGGTAGAGACAGCTCATTTTATCAGCATGCTCCAATAAACCAAGGCATGAATAAATAATTACATCCCTCTCTCACAAATATCACCAGTACCAGGGGATTTGATTTAAATATGTTTGTCATAAGATTAAGCCTCAAAATACAAAATCAGTTTTTATTTCCCATATGGCTAAATTTACAAACTTAAATAAAACTACAAATCCCTGTTTACAACTCCAGTAACCTCTATGACACTCAGTTACTCAGAACCCTATTTACATTCATAACATCTTTCTCCCTTCACCACCATTTTACTTTTAAGGCTAAAGCTAATGACCATGTGAATTCTCCACTTTGGAGGTTGAATAACAATGGCTTACACAAAGTCTTAAAACAGTTTATTCACAGTTATCATTACTGCAGTGATAAATATTCCCCCTGCAGTTTGGTGATCTCAGATTTCATCTAGTAGAGGAAGATTTTCACCTAAATTAAAAAGTGAAGCGACCTGAAACTCAGTATTTTTGTCACAATGCAAAAACTGTATTAAGAACAATAATCACAATAGCCTTTTACCTGTGTATGCATAAAACAGGAAAAGTCAAGATATAAATTCATATGTTGCTTTTTTATCCTCAAGTGTTCTCCACAAAAATTCTGTAGAAATAATAATACAGAAGTAAAAAGACATCTAAAATATAGACCACATTTCTTCTTGAAATAAAAGGTGTCTCAACACAGGAAGCACCTGGTGACTCTTCTGGATAATTGGCAATGTAACCAAACTATAAAACTTTTATTGAAGTGGACTTTCAATATGATTTTACAACTTTTCTTTTTTTTCTGTTTTTATTTCCAGTGCACTCTTAAATTAAGTATCTAAGCGCATATGTAGAACAAGTTCTGTAACCCAACTTCATAGTTATATTATTTTCAAAGGAAAAGAAAAATACATGAGCAGAGTCAAGTTGATTAATTTAAATTTCAATTTGTAAACTATTTAATCCTACTCTGGATGAAGATGACTTTTGTAAAAATAGTTTAATTAGAGCAGAAAGCCAACAGAAGCAGCAAGCAGAAGCAAACTATTAGCAAGTAGTTAAATGAGGACAACAAATATATGACTCCCCCAATACAGGAGGGGAGAGTATCACTGAGATGTGCAGTGCTCAGCAGGCTCCCCTTGGTGTCTCCTGAAACTTTTTCCCTGCTGTGTTATTTCATAGCATGCATAATCAGTAAACACTGAATATGGCAGAAATATGGCACCAGTGGTGTTCCTCACGGGATTTTACCCAAGGATGCAGCAGAAATGAACAATCACTCAGCAAGCCTGCTTGGCCTGCCTCTAATTTATCATGGCTTGGCTTACATCTCATGCCTGCCAGCAGAGCTGAATTCATATGTTATTGTCCCAAACCTGTCACTTTCTGGACTGCTTTTTAATCTTCCTCCTAGAATTACATTCAGAAAGGTCACTGCTATCCAATTAGAACCTTATCAAAGATGCACATGCAGGCTGGATTCACGCTTATCGAGAATGGGTCATAAATCCAGAAACTGCACATCACACACTACCATTACCATAATGAATAACTCCCATGGAAAAAAGTGTCAAAAAATGCTTGTGTATTGCCAGGCAAGTGTCTGACTGTATTTCTTTATAATCTAGAGCAGGTGAATGAGTGAAAGGGTTATTTATAATTACAGGAAGGATGGAAATCAAAGGACATGAAATTCAGGAGCACCTCGAATTTTATACAAATCCTGATACTGTGTATGTTTCCACAAACACAGACTTCCCTGTCTTTTTTCCTTACATCTCCAAATGTGAGTTTTCAAGATGATTTGTGAGGATGGCTATCATTAATATACCAATACCTATTGCTTTTTCTTCTATCTCAATGTCTTTGGAACTTATGAAGAATCACATGTGTAGTCTTTTATCAATTAATTTAATCAAGCTCAGAACTTGAAAGAGGAATTTGCTTTCAGTCTTCTGATTCAGGGACATCAATCCATAAATACAACCAATACATACACCATACATTTCTACTACTGACCTTTGTAAAATAGTTTTTTTCCATATGTCACCAATAGCTTGAGAAATCCTATAGTGTAGGAGCAGTTGAAAAGGAAATTATTTAGTAAATACAGCCAAGGAATATTAAGAGTGAAAGGCATTAAACACAAACCAGATTTTTACATTGCCTGTGCTTCTAAGATTTCACTCAGTTCTCTACTTTGACAAAAATGCATTTTCAGTGCTGTCCATTTCAGAAGCAGGAAAGCAGCACATCTTTGTCAGTAAAAGCTTCACTTGATTAAATAGCCACCTGGAAACACCAAACATTTTCATTCCCTCACTTGTTTACAGGGATTATACTGATCTACAAACAGGATCAAAGCAATTCTCTCAAGAGGATAAGCAGATGAAAGAACTGAGTAGGTTTAAGAGCTCCTGTAAGAACCATTTGCTCGTTCTCACACCACACTGCCAACTGCATGGGTCAATATATGGGAGAGGTCCAAGGAGGGGAATAAATAAAATAAATAAATATGGAATAAAGTTTGGGTTTTTCTAAATCAGAACTAGGCATCCATTTTACTTAAAAGTATTCAAGCAAAGACCTCTATAAGGATTTGTCTTAATTGGGGCATTTGCAGTCATAGAGAATGACAAATGTACTAAAAGTACATGTTTAATATCCTGGATATTAACATTCATTCCTGGAAGTTAAACTGGGAAATATTTCACAACATAACATATATTGCTGACAAAGGCAATATGTCTGGAGCACTCCTCCCTTCCCAATTCTCTTCTGTTTGGTTTGGACTTCCATATGCCCACAAAGAAGAGAAGATGTGCCCTATTTTTTTTTTTTTTTTTTAATTAAATGTTGATAAGTATAGCACCTGTAAGTTTATTTACTCACATAAGAGGCTGTCAGAATCTGCCTTGATTGGAAAGTAATTGAACTTAGTTCATATTTGTAAAAAAAATACAGACAGAAAAGAGTCATTTGAGAAAGGCTGCTGCTGCTATGCAACTTTGTGAAAAGAAAGAAAACTGCAAAGATTTTTAAAGTCACCACAGCAAAAGGAATGCTCAAGAATGCTTTGCACTGCGGTTGCACATGGAGACTATTCAGCTACAGAATTTTGTATTTATATTAGATCGGTGATTTGCTATGCAGCAATAATTTAAACTGAAACGTAAAACCTGGTTTAAAAGAGGAAAAAAATTCATAGAACCCACACTAACCAGAGCACCCAAGGGCTCAAACAATTCAACCCACAGTAACGTGACTGCCTCACACAGAAATCTGATGGACAGTCATCTGTAAGAGGGCCAGGGTTATAGTCTAAGCATTCAAATGTAACTTCTCTGGGACAGAGATGGTCTTTTTGTTATGCCTTGACATTGTTTATAACATTGGGAAGCCATTTCTCTAGGCCTCAGTGTAGAATAAATTACAGTTAATACGAATAAAATCCAGCTTTTAAGAGAGAGTAATGGATCTCCTTATTGGCAATCGTAACAGAAAGGTCACAAATCACAGGGCATGGAGCAAGAATTCCCCAATCCTGCCCAGAGATGTCTCCTCCAGGTCAAGGTTAGGGTGTACTGGAAGTACCACAGCATTTTTTTATTTTTTTTCTGTCAACAAAATCCTGATCCTGTGACAAATTACGGACTCAAGGCTGCAGGTCTCTTTTGAACCCTTCATCAGTTATAAATTCCCCTTAATAACAAGCAGAACTCTGTTAGCAAACGTAGTGATTTACAGTAATAAGGATGGTTGTACCATTTTTCCAAAATATCTGTCAGCTTATTTTATAATAGCAAGTATTTACAGAGCACTTTAGTAACATAAACTAATTCATTATATCCTTAAATGTTTCTATTCAAAATTCTAATGATGTTGTAAGTATCATGAGTAATCATCAAATGCCCACTGAGACTTGTATGCTTGACTTACAGTATGAGATGAGCTCATAGAAAGCAGCCAGCAAATCCAAAAGGATCTTTGTTTATTTGCATCATCCAATTAATATTCTCCCACCATTCCTTCAACTCCTCTGTGTAACCCTGTTGGGCATATGACCAATTTCAATAGCAGTACTTTTTACATTGGACTGAAGAGTGCACCAATACTCTGAACTCATTTTTCAAGAGTGAGTAACTCAAGCATAGGGTTTTGCTTAGGACCATCAGGTAGTAAAGAAATGCTCAACCTTGATTCAAATCAGACTCAAGATTACTGAAACAAAACAAAGCCACAAACCAAACACAAACCGCAGAACCCCCTCTAAGAGTCAAGGATATTCTAGAGTTACTGCTTTTGTAATCTATACTGATTATAATTGTTAGCATTCACGTTGGAAATTGTTTCCTGACATAAATACAACTTTCTACAAAAGCATCTTTGCAGGGGTACAAAAATGGAGGCATTCACTACTCTTTAGCATACCCTGGAGCTCAGGGGATTAGAGCATTCTGTCTCTCAAAGCTAAGTTAGTGCCTCCTGGCTATTTCTCCTGAATGCTTACACTATTGTCCTCCCAGTGGAAATACCAAGAGGAGAGGGAGGAATGCTAACTTTGGATACTCATTCTAGCTGGGGAAAAATTGTCAGTGAACCTGCTAGATTCCATAATATAAAACCAGCACTAAGCTTTGAGAGAGCAACTGAAGACCAATTTTATCAAAATACATTGGAACTTTCTAAGATGAACCTTATGTTTTCATTAACGTTTTCATGGAAAAAAAAAAAAAAAGTAGGGTATTTGTAATACAATTATCTCTATGTTATCAGGTGCTTTTAACCCTGCATTATTAGATAAATTATAGCAAGTAAATAATATTCTCTTTATTTCAGAAACCTAAAGGTTTCAAGCGAAGATGAGAAGTAGAGAAATATACTAAATGCATAAAGATCATAATTCATAGAAAGTAGATGACAGCTGAGGTCATGCAGATTTCCTAAATGGAAAACAGTTTGGCCCAGGGACATTCTGTATCCTCTAAGTGCTGTTCAGAGACAGATTCAGCCAAGGACAGAACAAGAGCCCCCTCTGTTACTTTAACCTTGGGTTTCCCAAGGCCCTAAGTACATTCCAACATCTCCAAATTGCACAAGCCAAAACAATGTCCAGAGGACCTGAATGAGAACATTTTATAGCTTTAAAGAGAAAGACGTGTACATAAGAAAGTTTTATTCAAATAGGTCACTTTAGGGTCAAAATAGGAATTTAATTATCAAGCATGTCTTTGCCAGCATCTATTGCTGCTAAAATAACAATAAATACAAACCAATAGATAAAGCCATAAGAAGGAAGTTCCTAAGGAATTTCCATCTGTGGTAAATTGGGTAGCAGATTATTCTACTTTCTAGTCCACAACAACCAGGTTTTAGATGCATTTAAGGCACTTTCATCAAGTAAACAGCATTGGTACTGTTCAGTGTCTGTCAGCATGAGCAGCATGAACTCTCAAAAGCAACACCAATAGGGAACATTTTTTTAAATCAAAGCTGCACCACACAGACTAAACTGCTTTTACAAAAGAGAAATCCAAGTATCCAATAATCCAGAATAAAAGCTGTGAATCTGCTGCTCAGAAAGCTATCACATCTCACTGTATTATGATCAACACATTCACAGAAAAGAGGTTATATACTCAGTGAAGCATCTGACCACATGATATTTGCAATAGGAAATTAGCATCCCACAAATTAAACTTGGCACGTACTAAGTGGATTTGAAACAGGTAATTGATAAATCCAGAGAAAGAGATATCACTGGGGAATCACCAATGAAAAAGCAAGTTCCTAGTGGAGTCATGATGGTATTGGTTCACACCCTCAAAACAATTCAATACCTGCCAGTAATCGAGAAGAAAATATAAGGTCATTACTAATCCAATTTTCAGACAACACACATTGATGGATAATGAAGTGGCAAGCAATCCATACAAATAAACATTGCTTTGTAAACTGGGCACAGTTCAAGATTTATGGTAAGATCCTATTTAAAAAAAAAAAAAAAAACAATAAAAAAAAACAAACCCAAACAATAACAGAATAGAATATTATATCATAGAGGAAAAGGGAAATAACCCAGGGAACAAAAACTCCTGATTTAACAAAGCAGATAAAAATTACTTAAATGATAACTGGATATAAGAAAACAGCAGCATTGTTTCCCCAGTGAGCAACTGCCAATGATTAGGCTATTCATGTGACATTTTACTGTCCACACTTTTAAAGTACACTAAAAGCCCAACAGTTTTTAAATTATTAATATGTCCTCTTTGTGAAGTTTGAAAATTCCAATCTATAATTTGATACTCAAAAAATTCAAGATACTAAAACTATCTAAGCTGATAAATATTTATACAAGTTGCATTTTTCCGAGGCTTCTTCCTTCAGGTGACATTCCAGGATTTCACCATTTCATCGCTAGAATTTGGGACTAGGAAAATTCAAACTGCAAGTTAAGTTAATGGATTGAGGGTTTGGGGGTTTTGGGGGATTCTTTTGGTGTAAATGAAGGACACTTGCCAAAGTATTCTGAAACCTGAAAAAAAATTCATCACTCTATCTTACTTCCCTCAAAACTGCCCCTGGATCCAAAGACTCTGGATTTCAGGCACCCCAAAACCAAAACCATCAGGCTGCCATCTAATCAGTGCTTGAAAGCTGTACCTATGAGACAGCACCAGGCAACCTGAATCCCATTTTACAGGCATTCCACACAGCTATGCAGGGAAAGTAAATGTCAACTGCATGAAACAGCTGCAATATTTAAGACATATAACTTCTAAGAAATAGCTCAGAATGTGGTCTGGGCAGCAAAACTTTTTTCTCTGCAGAATATTCAGTTTGTATAATTTAAAAAGAAACATTATCTGAAGGTCAGCAGGAACAGAATAACTAAAACTCATAAGGTTTTACCTTTGGGTCATCTCAATATTAAAACATCCTAAAGGAAATGTGATTTCCCTCACTTGAAATCTTTACAGAGGCATTTCAATATTTATTCAAAATAACATATAACAAATCCAGGCCCTAAAAAGATGCATGTATTTTTCCAGCCACACATTATTGATTCTGCTAAAGAAGTTGTGGTTTGGGTTATACAGGATGTCAAACTACATGATTTTGAAAACACTGACTTAATTTATTCAAATTATATAATTCGACACCAAAATGGCAATTCAATCTCCCTTGCTCAGCAAGAATGTAATTAAATAGTTTTGAAAATAAAGCTTCTTAAGTAGATGCCCACATACAGGGTAGGCAATAGTTCTGGAAAAAATAGTATAACTATTAAAAAGTGTGCTATGTTTTAACTTTTACTGCAGTTTTAAGAGAGAAATATAAATTGAAGAGTTGAATCATGTGCCTGGCTCATTTCTTTCCAAAGCTCACCTGCACCTGCTGTGTTGTCTACAGACTGAAGATGCCCAGAAGGAAAGCTGCCCAGGCATAGGCTGCTACTCCCATGGTGGGGAAAAAATCCCCAGTTATAATGTCTTGTTTTGCTGTTTGACTGCACTCATGATAAATTAAACTTATATAAACAAACATTTGTGTGTCTTTATGTGACCATTCCAAAAACTAATCTTGAACAGCGCTGAAACTTGGCTAATTCTCCTCTCTACTCCTATTTTCCCTCCCCAAAATTTCAATTAATTCAAGTCAATTCAGTTTTCTACGGCCAATCAATTGTGGAAACCAAACAAAGAGGTAACATCATAAAAATACGTTTCCACCTGTATCCTCTGGTTGAAGAAAATTCAATATTGCTTCACTTTTGAAATATGAGAACTGCCTTTTCCCCTCTCCCATCTGCTTTAGTGTGATGGGCTAAATTATGGTCAATATGCTGCCACCACACCACCACCGATGGCAAGTTGCTCTTCTAGTCACAACTGCAAATGATTGTCCAATCATTTCCTGCTTTTGAGGCTGTCAGAAGAGCTGTCAAAAGCCTGGAATTGCTGTGTGAGACCCTCATAACCAGCTTCTCCTCTGATCTATGGGACACCTCAATTCCAGAGCTGTCACAGTGCTGACACCAGCTCCAGTTAATGACACCTGGCTTGCTTACCTGCCAGCCCTGCAAACAAATGCAGACTAGGAGGAAAGGTAGGGAAGTGAGCAGCAGATACCATATTCATCATAATCACTATGATACACAGTAGAAGAAAATCAATTCCTCTTAATCGAATAGAGTGACTTATTAAGGGTTATAAGTCCTGGCTGGAGAGCTGTACTGATTGGATTATGCTGGGAGAGAAATTAGCAATGAGCTCTTGAACTCTCTTTCCTTTTGTCTTCTGGCTCAGAGTTGCTATTAAATGATTATCTTATGAGAATCTTAGTAAGCAAGTCATGCTCTGATCAGGGAGAGCAGCAGGAAGAAGGGGACTGAAAAGGTTCCTGAAGTGTTGACAGACAGTGATGTGAACAAACAAAATATGCCCATCGTAGGATTTCTGACTCTTGATGAAAGAGCACAGCGATGGTACCTGAGACAAACACTTGAGACTTCCCAGAACAGCCCTCCTTCAATTCAGTCCTGCCTCAGACACTTGACAGATTGATAAGGAATTGCTTTGATTGTGACATACTGCAACTGCAAATTAAAACTGTCTCAAAATCCAGTTTACGACAAATTTTTCCTCATTTAGGATTTTTTTTCCAGATTGTTTAATTAGTGAATCAAACATAAGTCTTTACAAATGCTACTTAAGAGATTAGGAAGCAAAATAAAGGTAGAACAGAGCTGGAAAATAATCATTTAAGATGAGAACTGACAAAAAAGTTTCTCTTCCCCATTAAAATAGCAGATGGTTATCCTGCATTTGGAGTCTACTGCTGGCTTTTATGTGTTAGAGTAAGATCTAACAAACCTTAATAAGAAACCTGAGACTAGGGAGTTTGTCTGTTTAAGCTGGAGAAAAATATGTTGTTGTCTTAGTTCTGGGCAGGACAGAGCTCATTTCTTGTACAGTCAGGTGCAGGGGTGCCCACCTGCAGCCCCAGCTGCTGGGAGGATGAGCCCAGGAGTTCTGGGCTGCTGGGCACTGGGCTGAGCAGGCATTACCACTCCTGAATGTTACTTAATGCCACCTTACCAAAATGCCAGGGGGCTGGGCAAAGGGACTCTCTCCCAGAAGAAAGTGTTTCTGCCATTGTTTTTCACCATTGAGCTTGGGGAATGTTTTGCATGTAAATCACCCTCTCTTTGTACACTTTTGTTAGTACTATTTTTTGCTGTCACTGTTTTTTTTCTTATTTCACTGCTGTTTCCAATAAGCTGTTCTTACCTTACCCCTTGATTTTTACCTTTGTGTCTCCAATTCTCATCACTGTCCCCAGAGCAGGAAGGGGTGGGGGAAGCAAGTGAGCAGTGTTTTGTTTGGGAGAATCTCTTTTGGGGCACTGAACTGGGGGGTACTACTCCTAAATGATGACAAAGGCATAGAAAAGATGCTTCCTTTGACTTTTCAAAGTGAGAATTTCTAGAATTAATGGAAGTTCTGTGCCAGCAGCCTCCAGGATCACTGTGACCACTACAGATGGAATGAAGGTCCACCACAGTTTTATTACCAACATGAGGGCCAGGCCATTCACAGTGCATCCCTACAGCAAAATTCCAGGGAAGCAAATGATACAGAGTCCATGCACGTCAGCTAATGATGTGCTTCACTAATCCTGAAGCTCTTTCAACAGCCTTCCTGACACATTACAACCAAAGTATTTAAGAGTCCAGATATTTATTTCACATTATTGCAAATCTGTGCTTCACTACAAATTCCAAAGGGGAAAAGCTTTGGGAAATATAAAATGTCATTACTGCAGTTCTTAAAACAGTCTGTCTGGAGTTTTAAGTTTTGTGCAATGATCATATTCCAGCAGAATAAAAGTTAACTGAAAAGAGATGACAAGCTCTGGATCTTCTTTTGCTCCCATTCCACAACAGTTTGTGCTTAACATTAGTATTCCCAGACAATAGAAAACCAGTACTAATATTTTCCACAAAGCTGTACTGGCAGCTTTAATCACAATGATTTTGCTACTTACAATGAAACAAGTATTATTAAATAAGGATTCAGAGATTAAAAAAAAAGTTCTGCCAATTCCCAAAATGTCCTTACATTTGTCCCTTAGGAACCCCAGAAATAGCAGTAATATCCATGTGATGAATCATATTTATCATGCACCTTTGACCACCTCAACTGCTCTCTTCATGCTAATCCATCACTTTGGGAATTATTCAACCATTCCTGGCCCCTGAGCTTCAAATGATCTCCATTAGAACGAAGTTACAATTGCTGGGAATAGCTTGTTCACCAGGGATTAAACACAGGTAACAGTGATTAGATCTTCAGGGTATGTAACTGTTTAGGAACTCATAGTCTGGTAGTTCAACCCTGTAAAAAGTGATGTCTTGAATGGATTTTGATTAAAAAAAAGTGGAAGGGAATTATCTAGTCCTGAGTATCTAGGCACTTCAATCTGCTTCATAATCCTTCCTGAAGAAGGATTTGGGAAGAGGTATTCAAGGATCCTGGCTCATAAAACACTCATGTTTAGAAAGGGGCAAACTTTCTGCCTTGTTTCCTTCCTTTGCTTTCCCCATCACAGCACTCACAAGAAACCATCCTGAAGGCAGAGCCAAATTTGATCTTCAGATGAAGTAATCACAAACTCAGTAATGTGACAGACAACAGAAACTACTCTTACCTTGGAAAAAAAGAGAAGACAGTGTTAAAATGATAAGAATAATTAACTGGAACATGACAGACATGTATGTACCACACATGTACATACACAAATTTACAAAAATGTACCAGTACAAACACTTCTACAATTCTCTTTAGTATTTCCCACTATTTTAATACACTTACTAGTTAATATTAACAGAAAATTAAACACTACTACAATTTGTCAAAAACTCCCTGCTCTACATAAACACAAAATTTAATAATCTGCTCATTGATCATATTTACAATTCACTCTCTAGTTTTAGATGTTACAGTCTATTAGAGTTTCCTCCTACTGCATCACAGAAAAAGTTTGTTGAATGATATGGCCAGCAACCATACCATTCTGTAAGGAATAAGTGTACTTTTTTGTAAGGCTGGAGCCATAAGAATCATTTAACTCTGAGTACAAGACCAGTTCTGTCAATGTACTTCCCTTTGACAGCTGCAACGACTATATCTACTTTGATTAGAATTTCAAATATAACCTAAATTTACATATCACAGAAGAAGTTCTGTATTAGTCAGAGTGGCCAAGACCAGCACTTGCCAATAAGCCTGAACTTGGATCATTTTATTGCTTTATTGTGCCAAATTCTTCAAGTGCACTGAAGTTAGGAGCAAGAACTGATTTGCAATACACATTATTAGGGTATTACTCAAAAACTTGATACATTTTATTCCTGATTATATAAAACTGCATCCTTCCATGTCCAATTTTTAGATAGTGAATTTAAGAATGCATACCAGACTAGCACTAGCCCCCTTCTCTTCCTAGCATCTATGAAACTATTATTTGACTCCAGTAAATCTAAGTTCCCCCTCAACTACAACTACACAGCTATACATGAATAAAGACCCTGCTTTTACATTTTTCAAGGGTATGTTCATACAGGAAGCATGTTTTCATAAAGCTTGCTCATCAAATCCAAAAGAATAAACTCCTTAATAACATTTATATTATTAACTGAATTAAGACTATTTTTCCTGACATGAGATATTAAATATAGAATGAATGGAAAAAAATTATACTGAAAAGAGTGTTTCAATTGAATTTCTTCTAAATCCATCTGCAAAATTGAGTTACAAATTAAAACAGGTAAAGAAAGACCTGCCAGTCATTTTGGCACTTTCTTTGGGCCAACTTATCCGAGGCAGCTGCAAAACTACATTTAAGGGTCATATATTTTCTTTCAAATCAGCTTCCAAATGCATCTCAGAGAATGGGCCATGACAATGGTTTAAAGCTTTACTCCCCTCTGCAGCTACAAGTCATCACAATGCTGACTCTAATCAGGTTACTCTGCATCTGTCTGCCACAAATAACCTAGTAACAACTAAATGGATTGCCATAAATCTTTCAATTAGAATTTATAACTTTATTAGCACAATATTTTTGAACTAATTGCATTACTTTGAAGAGCAGCTTTCATTTATTTTGTCATTTGGGGGTCAAATGTGTACAATGGCTGGAAGCTGAATACACAATAGGAAGGCTTACTTCAGCTTCACGGTGGTCTCCAGAATTTCCCTTCTCCAGAGACTACAGCCAATTTTTTAAAGGAACACTTTGTTTGCTGTGCTGAGGTTGAGCCACTTGGCTGAATGTCACCAAGTTTCTACATGACACTCAGGGTCACACTGCCAGTTTTATGGCTCTGATAAGGCTTTATAAAAGTAATTTGCCACTGGCTAAGTCTTCAAAGGACTGTGTCTCTTTTTTTTTGTTTTGAGTTGTTGAAATCTATGCCAAGGATCATATCTCTACACAGGGGATAAGGATCAAGTGATACTCAGTGATTCTAACAAATGTGGCTTAATTCATCAGTATCTTGAATAGGGGGGAAAAAGGCAAAAAACCATTAGTTTCCTAAAAAAAATTAGGTAGCTATTTCAGTGTGGTGTAAGTACTCTGTATTTTCTTTGGTGAACTAGAGCAATTCCAAACAGCATATGTTATGGTTAAAAAGAGGAAATAAATTAAGCAGTTGACTTAGATGACTGTCTAGTTAAGCATTTTGACAACACTGCTATATAAACACAAATGCAGTTTTGCTAAATACATGACCACACATACACCCCAAAAAATCAAGGTACACCTTAATTGCATTTTTGTTTTAAGGTATTAACATCTACAAATTTTAAACAAAACAGACAAAATTTGAAAGTTGGAGAAAAATCTAACTTCAAAATTCAAGAATGAAACAATATTAGGGGTAACTGAAGCTAAAGGCACTTTCCCATCTGAAGACTGAAAAAGATCAGGAGTTTCAGTGGAAAAGGAAACCTCCATAAGATGAAGGCTCAGAAATAACCATCCATTCCTTTGTGTTTTGTTCATTATTAAATGGGAGTTTGCAGAGTTCTGCAGAGTTGTTAGCATACATTGGATTCTCTTGCAAGATCTAAGGATAATTTATCAGCTTTTACTGGCTGCTTGGGTGAAACTGAGTACAGACGCAAATAACAGGTCATTCACTGCTGTTTATACTTTGAGATATAGGTGAAAGGTGCAAAACAGGTGAAAAGTGCATATACAGACACCATGTCTAATAAGGTGCTTCAGATCATACCTAGATGCTACAGAAAAAAGCAATTTAGTAGCCCACTTGCTAGAAAGATATGGAGTCACTTGCTAGAAAGATATGGAGTCATCAGTTTTGATTTTATTTCTTCCTTGCAAAACCAGAAAATTTTGCACAAACAGAAAGAAACCTTGCTAAATAAATTATTATAGAACAGGTTTATTATAAGGAACAGGTTTATTACAAAGCTGCCCCTGCCACACCCAAATTAAGAACAGAACTACATAAAACTGTAACATAAGAAGTGAACCTGCCCTGCTTTTTGTTCTGTTAGCTTAGACTATTGGTTTGCAGCCTAAGATTTGACACCCAAACATTCTCAAGCACCCCAGAAAACAAGTCAAGACTTGATATTTCCATGGGCAACATGGATTTGGCATGACTGGATTCATGAGTGCCTCTCAAACATGCATGGCAACCAAAAGCCAACTAAGAGCCAGAAATGGAAAAATCACAGGGACAAACCACCCTCCCTTCCTGCTTCCACACACCTCTAACCTTTAACTGACCTTTCAGCCAAAAGAAAATTTGTTCAGGATAGCCCAGGAATCTTGAACTAGCTCATTTCTTAGATGCTATGGAAGGAAGTGTTGGTTGGTAGAAATCACACTGAATTAGTTTTCAAACACATGTGCCAGAAGGAGCCAAAATAACTTCTGGTTTATCCTTACACATCTTTCTTTTTCTGTTATAAAATTTAGAAGCCTTTAAAAATGCTAAAGAGTTAAAAAAAAAAAAAAATCTTACCCAATAATAAAAACATGTAGTAGCAAGGTAATTATCTGGTACACTAGAACATTCTTAAATCTCTAAAGAAAATAGGAAAATGTACTTATTGCCTAAAAATGACAATTTCTTGTAGTAAAACTGCTCTGCTGTTTAAAAGCATCTCCACAGGGATTCTTAAGGAAACAGAGTGGTTAAATTCCTGGAAAACTAGATAAAAAAGAATAGGCTAGTTTTTTGGTTTTCTAATCAAACTGCTCATAGTTTATATTGAAGGTAACATGGCTTGATTCTCCATTCTCCAAATCTTCAGATTTAATTACACTCAAAGTCCCAGCATTTCTGAATGCACAATTGCCTGTGGCTCCTGGCTGGCCACCACCAAAGTGTCCACATCTGTCTGTGCTGCATATATAGAATACAGGCAGTGAGCCTGTAATAGGGAGCAGAGGTAGGAAAAAGGAAATACAGGCCACCTGTGTTCAACTTTAAACCTGTCCAGACATGGTTTGTGGCATTATTTCACCAGACCATTGTGCTGCCAGGATAAGAGAGCACAATAATTTCTTTTGAATCTACTTTAAGTCTTAATAAAACACAGTATTACTGAGCAAAAACATGAGTTAGACTATAAAGTTTTCACACTCTTGGCAAAAATTGGGGTGTCTTTGTTTTTTTCAGATCTGAATCCAACAATGTAAGCACTGCATCTGCTCTTAGGAAGGCTTCTGAATTTTCTTCTCAGTTAGAAAAATACAATAACACACCTAGATATTAGAGCAATGAGCATCATCTACCCTAATAAATAACTGTTATAGATAATTCTCTTTCGAAAACAGATTCTTAAGCCCACCTAAGGCCACCTAAAAACTTGCTCAAAACAAACTCTACAAATTCATAAATATTTAAAAACTATTTCTTAATATGAGCATGTTCAGTTTTAAGAAAATCAGATAAAACTTACATAACTGATTTCCCTCCTGTTTAAATTCCCTTTTTATTTAAAACTAGTTGTTATCAGTTATGACTATATGTTTTAAAAAGCTTATTTTTAACTCAAGACCATACTGCTGTAAAAGCAAGAAGTACTTAGTGTACCTAAAACCTCATTAGATTGATCTGCATTATCCTTAACCACTGAAATGGAAAACTAAGAATATTAATATGGCAGCTTTGACATCACAACAATTGATGCAAATTCTAGGGTCTAACTTGATAATTCCTGCATGCTTCCCCCAGTGAAAGAGCAGAACTATTGTCATATTCTGAGCATATGTGTAGTTTAACCTTACTTCATTTTTGTAGCAGGGAATTGTGACAAAGAACTGGAATTCATTTTCTAAAATAGCACATTCTATGTGTCAATAAAAAGAAACAAGAGAAGTCACAAGAATTAATGAGGCTGATTATAAGTCAGATATCAAAAGGATATTATCAACTCTAAAGCAAGTCAAATGTCAAACTTGGGTTAAAAGTCATTTCAAGTACTGCATATATTTTTCCACACTTTGGGATAATCCCCTCTAGATTAATGCCTTATCATTTTTCCCCTCTCAGTTTATTCAAAATACTTATCAAAAGAAAAATCAAGCAGGCAGTAAAAGCCAAGGTAGTTTTGCAGCAAGAAAATAAGGAGACATAGCAGGTGAAGCCTCTCACGGCTAAAAGAACAACTTGTGTATAAAGCTGTACCTGTGGATGAACACTGATCAGCTCTTGTATCACAGTGTCCCACAGATACCTCCTGGACCAGAATTACTGGGACATTTCACTCCAGCAGCACGCTGAGCTCACAAACTTTTGGGATAAAGAGGTATTGCCCAATAGTTTGTAAAAAAAGGGTGGTAACATCTAAAATCTGTAGCAGAAGGAAGAACTGAAACCACAGCACTTCCTCTTCCATTCTAATCAAAAGCTGGAAGGAATATTAGCTAAAAGGAGAAAACAAAAAATGTGTACTAGTATGTACTTCATTCAATGTGTATAGCAAATTTAATAAAATAAAAGTTTCTCCAGTTTATTTATACAAAATTTTAACTCAGACTTATTTTCTTAATGACAATATTTTTAAACTCATGAAAAAACTTTAGATTTTGAAACAAGATCCATTCATTGGTTAACTGATACAAGCACTGAATGTAAAAAGCTTCGGGCCTGACTTTTATTTCAGTACTAGTAATAAAACTGTAGTTTAATCCTCTGGAAAAAAAAATAAAAATCAATCAATTTACCTCCTCTCAAAGCATCTTTTCCCCTTGGCTGAACATGACATTAAAGGTTTCAAATGTCATACTTGTAAACTATGTGGAATTAAAAGATGTCTCTATGGAACTGCTATATTAAATGGATCTTAAAGTTGTTTATGATTCAAAAGAATGATAAGGATTAGGTCCTTGAAAAACCTAAAAAGTAAAAAAGAAAAGAAACAGGCTCTTAAGCATTCCAGAAATAAAACTCACTAGACTAAGAACTGTAAAAATTAAGGATTACAACTCCCTGAACCTTAAACTTTAAACCCACAAGTGGAAAACATTAACAATTTGCTTCCATCAAGATATTGGCTACAAGCTGGTATGATGCCAACAAAGAAGCTTTGATAGACTGCAATTGATGAAAGCATCATTTCCTTCCAAACTCTCTCATCACATTTCATGATGTCCAATAGATTAAAAGTCATATTTGCTCAAATCTACACACAGCCAACCCCCATTCTGGCCCTGCTGTCTGGACCACTTTGTGCCTTGATGAATGATGACAACAAATAAACTTGAAACGCCTTTGCTGTGTTAGATTTCACTTCACTACTGCAACCAGCATTATTCTTATCTTTGATGTCAACAGCCCAAAAGAGTGTTAGATAAATTTGCTTCACTCTCAACGTGAGACTCCTATTACAAGTGCCATGGGAAGAGAAAAAACAAAACAAAAAATGCCAACCCTCACCCAAAGCATGTTTGATACTTTTTCTTCAGGCATTTTTTCTCCTGTTAATTTTCATAGTTTTCCTAAACATTAGGATGCAGGTTTATTTGACTAGTTTTTGAAGCAAATCCTGTCCATTATTCCCTTGATACTTCTATGTGCATTTGATATTTGGGCTAAGAAGCTGGTACTATTTCTATTATTTATGAACGATGTTTTAACTTCCTTTAATAAAGTTCTTACCATATGATCGAAATCACTTGGACATTTTCACCTGCTTTAAATCAAGCAGGAAGGACTGGATTTTGTACCTCACTTTCTGACACCAAGATTTTTCCTTGTAGGTAATCACAAATTTTTGAAAATCAAAACATCAGCATAGGAGCACCAACAACTCACTGATCCATAAATAAATGTTTTGGAACCTGGAAGTACAGTAGTGTGCCACCTCCAACTGGGCTTGCCCCAGTACTGGACTCCATAAAAATCCCCCTAATCAGAGATAGGCTGTCAGACAACAACAATGAGATTTACTGTATAACAGAGATGAAATGAATAGGTCTCTAAAATGATACCTGCTTTGATATGAATTTGCCAGCTTTAGATTGCAAAAATCACTGCATATTTTCTGTCTTATAAAGCCAAAGCTTCTTTCCTTTTTATTTCTTGAAATGCTCCAAGAAAAGGCAAGTATCAGTGCATTACAGCTTTGAAATTTACTATGTTTGCCACTTTAGCCATCAGCCCAAGAACACTCTTCAGTAGTTTTTTTAATAAGTGTGTTTATCACCAAAAGAGATGGTGCCCTTCTAATTCCTATGACATCTGTCCTATCAATCCTGAGCACAACACTGCCAGTTCCTAGAGCCATGATCACACAGGTAGCCGAGCATGTTACTGCTCAGGCAAATGTGTTATGAATTCTCAGATGATGAACTATGGTAAGGCTGGATGTCAGAGGTGATGAAACTGATAATCCATCAGTAATTTTCTAACCACCCCAACATCTCTGACCCATTGAACTAAATAAATGTATTTAATCACTGACTAGTCAACAGATCAGAAGGTGCCACAGGGTGAAATGAGTGTCTTGACAGAGGGAAGACAGGCACTACCTAAACCACTGTCACAACAAGCATATCTTATCTCAGTCACTTCGACCTTAAACCGTACTATAGAATAAAATTTTTGTTTACAACAAAACTGATCCTGTAAGATTATCCTTAAGAAAACAATTTTGGCTACATGTTCCAGACTCTTGTCTTGTAAATAGGTTAGGTTACAACCACAAAAAAACCCAACCTTACAATCACTTCTGATGAATCATAGCCCAAATAACACAATACAAGCAGAGGATGTTGCTTCCATAGAAGGTTTTTCAGCACCTTTCCAGAAGATGTGTTCTACCTCTGGTCTCACTGCTGCCAGCTTCGTGACTAAGAAGAATGGCAGGGCAAATCTCACACCCTTCACAGAAGTCTTAAGCAAACTTTTCTTGGCACGCAAAAACCTGACTGCACTGAAAGTGGTACTTCCTCCAGGTGTTCCTATGGCAAAACAACATGCCTGCCCAGCACTGGTTATTAATGCCTCACTCCCCTGATGTTGTGTGTTGGCAGCCATGACAGAAGGCTTTGAACTTGTTTATTCACACTTGTTTAATCCTGTCTCCACACAGCACATCACAGCCTGTGGGGCTGGGAAGATGGATGAGTGAAACCAAGGCCACGAGGGGGTCAGGGTCAGGGTTGTCGCTGAATCTCAATAACTCCATCACTCACTGTAGCAGGCACTTCAGAGGTCACCTCAACCAAGGAGTTTGGGATAGATGTGGAAAAACAGCTGGCATAAGCATACACATATTCCCTGCAGTTGATGCTACACATGGAAACAAGCATAAATCCTTATTTTCACTGTGCCTTGAGCTGGCTTTAGTCTACTTGGTTGAAAAAAGAAAAAGGGAAAAAAGTTTATTTAAAAATTGCTGGTAGGTATCAAGCAGCAGCACAAAGGCAAAAGAAAAAACCACTAAAAATCAGAAAATAAATATGCCAGTTTATATTTCTGCTGTAACTAAGGGAAAGGAGCAAAAAGAGCACATGATGTTGCACACTGGCTCTGGTACACAGTGACAGTGGAGGGCAACACATTTCAGCCTACTTGTATTGTGCACACTCTGTGCTTGGCAAAGAAGTTTCTTGAAACACAGACAGCACAGATGACACAAACTCCTACTCTGTCCATTATGCAGGAATTCCAATATGGATCAATGATAAATACTAATTTTTAAAACCTTTACATATAGAATGCATATGCTTTTCATATACATACATATTTCATGCATATATATACACACATATATATAAATAAAATTATATATCTAAAACAGGTTCAATAGCTTTGTACTGTTCAGGTCCTAAACAATATTCAGTATAAGTTAAGAGTTTTTATTCCCAGAACATTAGAAAAATAATTACACTATATAATAATGTTCATAACTATATTGCACATTATATCCTGTTTGTTCACCTGTTCTGTTTGCCACCAGCAGGAACTTGATCACACAATATACAAAACTGTTCCTTCCTTACAACTCTGCACATGTGCTTTGTACATCCACCTCATAATAAACCACTCTGCAAATATGGAATTATTTCCAAGAGAGATGGAAATGAGTATTATTAGCTATCTCTAAGCACATGTGCAGCACTGCAATTAAAAGCATAAATTTGATCCAACCAAATTCTCATTTGTTCAGAATGCAGGTGTATAATGAGAAAAGTGACATATAAACTTAGATTTGCACATATACACACACTGTATTTATGATAGCCAGTCAAAATATTTTGATGAATAGGAAAATTAGCAGGTGAATTATATAAAGAATAGTCAAAGACAAGCTTTTATTCTAGAAAGAGAAAACAAGTCCTTACAATCTGACCAAGCTATTAGAGAAGAAAATCCAGATAAAAAAGAAAAACAATAACAGGGCTCTGTCCCAGTCTCTCAAAAAATGTAAAAGTATATGCTTCAGTGCAGACATCTCTTAGACTAATGACACTGGCAGAGAACGAATTCTACAATAATTTGCAGGTCCAATTTTTATGCCTTTCTTTTCTTGGGGGTGATTAGGGTTTTGATTTTGAAGCATTTTTGTGTGATATTAATTTCTTAGAGACAAAGGAAACCTTTTTGTTAGGATTATTGCAACTTCTTTCCCTATGGCCCATTTTCTGAAAAGTTTATTTATGTTAAGTGCTCCCAAGGGGGAGGGTGGGAGCAAGAGAGTCATATTTCCACAACTTCCAATAAGACTGATACAATAAAAGTTTATACAACGTAAAAATCCATTAAGAAGTCCAAAATTTGCAGTGACTGATACATTCAGATCAAATGGGAACAAAATCTTAAATAAAAGCATGAAGAAAGTCACCTGCCTTTTCATAGTAGGCAGAGGAAGGCAAATAAAATTATGAATATCTCTCATATTTTTAACATATCATACTACCAATCAAAATATTTGGCTTCTGCCTGTGGTTCTGCAATCAACATGATACATGGCTTCAAACAGATGGCTCTGAATCCCAAAGAAAACATGACTGATGTGAACATCACTGACTTTCAGACAGGCATCTGCAGGAGAGAAATCCACAGGTCTGAAGCAGGTAATTAAGTTGCTCCTACAGTACAATAAAAATTGTATATATGCTAAGGGAGAAACCAGGAGCTCTAAGGTACAAATCTTTAGCACCCAGTGTAGCTTCAATCACTTTTCCCAGCTGAGTGTGCAGACTGCAGGCTACTTAAATCTTCCTCCAGCAATCTGAATGAATAACATTTAATCAACCCAAGAATCAGAATGCTTGAGGTAAATGTGACTTCTAGTTGCTAAGTTTGAAGCATAAATATATATATATATAAATAAGACAGAGTTAAAAATTACGTAGGTGGAACACAAAAGCAAATACTTTCTGAAAATTATTTCACTTTTTTTACCCTTTACTCTTTAGTACCCCAGATGCTTTGCTAAAAGAAAAACCCATCCTAACAAACCTTGAAAACTTTTAACTTACCAGTTTGCTTCAATAGCCCGAAATTTACACTCAGACTGTGCTTCCCTATGGGCTTTGTTATCAAGGTAATTTTAAAACATTCTAAATATACTATACTTCAAGAGAAAAGCAGGGTACACAAAAACAAAGGAAGTTTGACTCTATGCAAGCATCTTGTTCATAAAGACAATCTTTCAGGAAAGATAACACACATCTCAGTGGCTAAGGTGACAGTGTTTCACCCAGATTTCAACTGCTCCAGGTTTTCCACTACCTGTGCCTTTTTTGGATTCCAGCCAAGAAGAAAAATTCTACTTGTCCAAAATCCATGAGGTGAATGAGCTTAAGGAAGTGCTTAAACTTGAAACACATGAGCTTAAACACGTTGCATGTTCTCTAAATCAGTGTTTTTCTACTATCCAAGACATTAAATGGACCAACTGGTGAGACCCAGTGGGTCATCATGCCACTGCTTCCCATGTGAAATAAAAGACATGATCTATAACTACATCAGCAGTGCTGCTCTGGAGAAAACACAGGAATTCTCACATTCTAAACACACCCAAAGTTCTATTTGGCATTCATCACTGCCAAAATACAAAATGATTGTCCTATTATCTGTCAGCCTTATGGGATTATAACAGTCAGCAGATGGGGAATTTTTGTATGCATTATGACCTGAAAAATAATTCCAAGCTTAGCCAGTGTAATTTCTTTTCCAAGATTGTTGCTCAATTTATCCCCTTTAAGTGGGGGATATTTTTCCTCAGGTTCTCATGTGCTGTTTGTTTTGAGATGACAACAGAAAGAAACTACTTCCTTCCCATAAGCAATGTTTATATGTCTCAGCCTTGCTGAGCTGGTAATCTCTTCATAGGCTGACAGAAACTTGTTTCCTTCTCATTTATTTCATCAAATGATTTTGCATATGAAGTGAGCAACAGGCAGGTTTGAGTCCAATTAATATAAGAAAAGTCCTCCAGCAAGATGCAGGTGGTTTAAGGACCTGCCAATTTTGAACACCAAGGCCAACATCTATTCTGGCATACAAGATTAGGCAATGAACCCAGCAGGACCCAACAGGAGGATCATTAGATTGGAAGAATGGGATGACACTGAAAATTAGTATAGGAGACACTAATTAAAGTGGAATAACAGCAAGTACAAGGCCATTTTCTTTCAAACCCATCAAGGGGAAGTTTATGGCACAGTAGAGCTCATCTGTTACAAATTGCAGAGAAAGAGACAGATCTGTGTCTGATTAGTATAGAATGACTATGAGTTACCAAATGCTTATAAAAAAGTTAAACATGATCACAGGACTGACAGATCAGGGAGCAGTGAAGATAGTTATTAACATTAGTTCATCATGCACAGCATGCAAGTCTTGAAATACTACATGCAATTTACCCACTCATGTCTCAGAAAATATGTGAAGATTAGAACACGTGATGAATGACTACTAGGATCAAGCAAATATTTTCCAAGAAAACTCATGAGCTTTTCTTGTTTAACTTAGCAATAGCAGAGATAAGAAGTGAAACCACAGTATTCTGTAAATACAAAGGAGAGAAAACAACTACAGAAAAATCAGATCATAGAATAGTTTGAGTAGAAATGAACCTTTTAAATGTCATCTAGTCCAACCCCCCCTGCAACGAGCAGGCACATCTTCAACTAGACCAGGTTGTTCAGAGCTCCATCAATCTAATTTTCTCTGCATTTCCTCACAGGAGAGGTGCTCCAAAATCACAAGAACTAACATAAGTCAAGCACATTTATGTTTGCACTGGAAACATGAATTTTTTTTTTTTTTTTCCTCACCATTAGAATACCTAAGTTCCAAGACAGGCTTTCAACAGAAACGGAAGGAGTGAGCTTGGGCACGAAGGGGAAGGCAATCAAACTGCTTTTCAGACTGCTGCTTGAAATGTTTCTGAATGGAATTACAAAGTACAGCTGTGTAGAGCACAGGAACTCAGCAATCCAGGACTCCCAGCTCTTCAGAACTCCACATCCCTTTGTACAGTGGCAAACAGATCCATGAGACAGCAGAAAGTGACTGTGCACGCCTCCCTTCTCCATCACAATGAAGCCATTTACCAAGTATCAGTACACATCCACATCACTGCCACTTGAAAAATCCAAGCAAGAAGAGTGGAACAAAACCACCACTTCATTTCCCACATATATTCCACATATTAGAAACTTATATGAAGTATAAAAACTGTGGGAACTTTTGAAGTATCACCAAAGCCATGATTAAATTTTAGTCCTCTAAGAGCAAGAATAAGGAAGTTCATGTCTGAACGAAGACAGAGAAAAAAAAAAAAAAAAAAATGGAAGAAGGTAAAGGGTTTGGAGTCTTCAAAAAATAGAGTGATTATCAGAATAAAAACTGTATCTATCTATCTATATATATATAGATCGATAGAGAGAGAGATGTGTATATGTAAAACATTCACCAATCTCATCCTGATAATTATTGTTAATTACCACAGTAATGAATCTTGTTAGAATTGAGATCATGACAAATTTGGAAAGGCATAGTCTGAGCATTGCTTAAAATGAGTACTTTTTAAAGTTTGACATTGCAGAATAATACAATATGAATGGAGTGTAAGCTTATTAGTTCCTGAGAAAAGAGAAGAGAGTTGTAAAAATCCAATGTTATCTTGTTCTCTTTCATTTCCCATATGAACTAAAAATCAGAGAAATGTCAGCCAAAAAAAAAACAGCACATGATGATGCACCCACTAACAGATCAATCAGGAGCTGATTTCTTTCAAGGTTTCTGTGAATTCATCAGTTGTTCCTTAGCTCTCAACATTCTCTCAGGTAGAGCATTCAGGGTAATGTAAACAGCACATTTGATTTTAAAAATAAAGTCAAATCAAAGTAAGGGGGAAGAAAGAAGCCAATAAAAATCAAGTGAGGAATGGGCAATAAATTATTGGAAGCAGAATCTGATCAACTGCAAATACTCCCTAAAAATTTAACACTAAGTTCTCTCCTAGGTGGAAAAGGGTAGGTCCTGAGCAGAAGAATTCAAGGGATAAATAAGATATCCTGCAAAGAGTTTTTGTAATTATTTCTGGCTGTGAGAACTATTTCTACTGCAGGGATGCTGGGGATGAAACTGGGCTGTGTGAACACACAGCACACAAGAGCACATTGCAGACACTTATTAGCCTGTTCTCAAGGATTAATTCACGTAGCAAAAACACCTTCCAGCTGCTAAGGAAATTCTTCACAAGGCACAAAACCAACAAAAGAAAGTCCTATGGCACCTGAGCCTGCTTGTTTTGTGTGATCATCTGAATCCATCTTTCTTTAGTGTCCACTGTGCTGTGAATGTCTATCAATTAAAAATGATATTGTACAAAAGCCACGGTATAAAAAGAACAAAAAAAGGAGAACAAATCAAGGCCTGGAGAAACCTACAGGCATTATACAGCTTGATATTATGAGTGACAGAATTTTAGGTATCTTTGGATTTACTTGAAATGTAAGGAGTCCTTAGCTCTTTTAGCCTTGGAAATGTTTAAATGTGCATCTCCAGGTAGAGTTCAAAAAGTAAGAAATGAAGATGTAACAATGTGATGACTTTTCTAAATCCTAATGGATGATGGTGGGAAGTACTGCTTCTGCCCACATGGAAGGTATAAATGCTGAAGCACAAATTTAAACAGTTTGTGAGAAATGTGTTATCAACAGAATTTAGGTTATCCTGATGAAGAGTACTGCTCATAGAAATTCTAGTTCATTCTGGCTACTGGTAGAAAAATCACACCCTCTCAAACATGTAGGTTTCTTGTCTCATGTGAATTCAGAAGAAATAAAAATACTTAACCAAAAGCCAGATTAATAAAGTAAATAGAACTATTTTTTTTTTTTACCTCAAAGGAAACTTTGCAATAAGATATCAAGTCAGGTTTTGGTTTATCTGACGTGTGTCTTCAGTCACTTATATTTAGTAATCTCTTTAATTTCTAGAAGTGACAGAATTACTGCCCTATACAGAAATGGCATTTTATGTAATGTTTTCAAACAATGGTGTTCCCACTGGCTTCATCCTAATCACCAGAAGAAGTCCACAGAAACTGCTTCTTGCAAGCTTCCAAAATACAGAGAAGGTTTAAGGTATTCACACCATTTTACAAAATCTACCTTTCCCCAGATTATGTAATCAGATACAATTTCATTTGTTCTCTACTGCAAGGAGAGTTTAATTTTCCTTAAGCATGCTATGATAACAGCCACGATTTTTAAAATTTTTTTTTAGAGAATAAGCAAGATGCTTTTCAGTGTCCTGATATTGCACATAGACCAGACCACAGCCTCCAGCATTCCAATTTCTATAATAATTATTCTGTCATGATGAGAGCAGAAGAGTGCCAACTCAGACAGAAAGCCTTTCATACTTTGTTTAGAAGGATGAAGGGGAGAGAAATATAAGTAACAGGACATGCTCTCCACATATGAAAGTGATCTCAAAGCAAATCAGACTTTATAACTACGAGTAACAAAATTAATAATGTGTTACCATCATACATTAAAGAGAAACTAGATGGAAAAAATCGTCCACCCATTTTACAGTCACATACACTGTGCTCTTTCACTCTGAGATCTCATAGGAAATTATTAACTCCATTATTATGAGCATATTGCAGCCTTATGCACATGCTCCAGCAAATAGCCATTAGCATTATGATGCAAAGGTGATTGCATAGCATGTATTTTATATCTCTCAGCCTTTATTCACTGAGCATTTCAATGTATCTGGTTTATTTGTAAGATTACTGTCTCTTGTGTTTAAGATCTGGCTTAGGCTTGCTTTGCAGAACACCATGACTTCACAGTAAACTCAGTGTACTACTATAACCTCTCTTGTTACAGATAAAAACATAATTCAGTGTTGACTCTAGCACAAACAGGATCATTATGTTTAGAGAGTGTTCCAAAGCCTGCTATCCAAGCAATCTGTGGCATATAAATAATGCAAGACCTCTTCTTTCTCCAAATGACTTCAGTTCAAGCAGAGACTCAGAAAGATGGAAGCCCAAATTTATACTGCCATTACAAAATTCAATCTATTTCTGGTTCTCCAATTGAATTATGACTCAGAGGCTTCCACTATTTTCTGCACCAACCCACATGCTCACAGTCTTTGCCAACCCGTGCAGAAAAGAATCCTATTTGTGAATATTCCTGAGCTTTATTATCAGTATCTTAAAATGGCAGCAAATCCCAACTAATCTGAAAAGCTTCATGTTTGCTTTTAAAGGAGAGTAAGGTAGAAAATGGGTCTTATTTCCCTTCCCCCCTGACCTCTGAACCACAACCTCCTCGCCACTAAAGCGTTCAACACCTCATTTAATCTCTCCTCGCTGCATTGGCACAGCGCTGCAAAAGGAAAAGGGAAAAAAAATAATCTGGGGACTTCATCAATTTTTCATGAATTTTCATTTAGGCCAAAGCCCCCTGTAACAGTGGTCGATAGATCAAGCTGCTGTCACATATTTAACACCTGGAGCTCCAGCTGCTCTCCCCGGGGGCTGCCGCTGACTCCGGCTGGATCAGAGGCAGCCCCGGCCGAGTGGGGACCCCACGCTGCTTCCCCTGCTCACATCGGTGCCCTGGTGCTCCCAGATGAAATCCCAGCTATGCTCACTCCTGCAAATGTGTTTCCTGATATTCCCAGTGGAAACTCCACCTCGAAGCTTCGATTGCCTCAACCAGTGCACTGCGAAAAAAGCGTGTTTTCATTTTAGGATTTCTGGTGTTAGAATACAAAAGCAGTATGGTAAAAGACAAAACTACTTCAAGCCTATTTCCCTTTCTAAATTCTCCCAAAAAAATCTGATCAACATGCATCTAACAATGCCAACCCTTGTTCGATTTCAATTAAAAAAATACTAATGGACAAAATCAAAAGAAAGATGTTTTACTCTTTTGAATACAATTCTTCATAGAGTTTTAAGACTAGATCACCTGTTTTTAATGATTTAACCATAAAACAAAAACACTCCATGAGAATTTGCCATGTAAAATTTAGAAGACTTGTTTGACTGGTAGCATTAGCATTATTTTTTTCCTTCTGAGGAAGCCCCTACTGAAGAATTAATCTGCATGACGCACACCATGAATTAATGCATTAAAACAATTAAATAGAGTAAGTTACATCAATCCTAAACTGTGCCTTCAAATAACTTTTCCTTCTAAACTCCAACTATTTCTTCTTAAATGTCTTCTGGAATAAAGATATTCGAAATTATAGGCAAAAATAATGTAAAAGTTCATTCAGTATATTAATGATTTTTTTTAAGTAACTTCCCAAATCACAGTTCTTCACAGTTTTACTGGCATGGACAAATTTTTCTGACAAATCATACATCAATAAAAAAAAATACCTGCCCTGGACTGTATGCATGTGCTCTGAAGAGGCATGGATTTAGAAGTATACCTTAAGTACTTTAGAGGGGCTGGTACCTAAATCCATTGTGTTTTGGAAAGAGGTTAACTGGTACTCAACTAAAAAGTAAGGATTTCAGCAACTTAAAAAAACTCACTGGAAAAAAAAAAACAAGGGACAAAATGATTGTGTCCAAAATGGTTTGAACCACTCTGGGTCTGTCTTTACACACAAATGTGGATACATCAGAAGACTTCCAATCCCATTGCTTTTGTAGCAGGTGTAGAGGGGGCAAAAGTAAAAGGAGATAAAAGAAAAAGGAATCATAATTAACACTGTTTATTATATTAACGTGTAAGCACGAACACATCTAACATATATAGAAACCCAATAAATATTTCTTCAGAAATCACTCAAAAGTTGAAAGAGTACCTTATTAGCAACTGCCAATTTAATAAGCAAAATAAAACAAATACAATTTCTTACTCTAAAACAGCACACTCAAGGATTTTAAACATGTGAAAACCAGCAGTTTGCCCCTCATGGCACTATTTGAGGCCACCTACAGTCAGATAACAATCCAGAACCCTGCTGTCAGCAAAGGAAAACTGTCCTTTTATTCTGGTGATGACAAGAGCTTGGCTTGGTTGGAAAGCAGAGTTTTCAACCCTGTGACAGAGAGCACGAGTCAGACAGGATCGTGAGCAGCCCCACGGACAGGGCTCCAGCATCCAGGCAGCTCAGCAGGTGAATGGGCACTCACTGCTGACAACAGCCTGTCACCAGCAACTCATTTCCCAAGTGTGCAAACAGGCTGCTACAGACTGCTCCTCTTCTTCAGCACAGAAACGCTGACAGTAGAAAAACAAAAAGTTCCCTGAAAGTCACTTAACCTGATTTACAACCAAAAATTTTCATCTCAAACCCAAGCAAAACCTGTAGTTTTGCTATCATCTTCCAAAGGATGCCTTTGATACACACCAAGCACTTCCACGTGCTTTTAAAAATCACGGCAGAATCTCTAAAATTAAATAAACAAGCAATGTATGCATTATTTACATTTTTCTTCTTTGATGAAGACCTTTCTGTAATTGCAGCCATGGTACTGCTCAAGGAAAGATTGAAGTGTTTCACTTCACTCTGTTGAAGTGAAATAGGAGAGCTTGCTTTAACTACTAAATCTTTTAATTGGGGGATTCAGGCAGTTAAATTTCAAAGCTACAAAAACAGTAAAAGCACAATGTTATCACAAAAATTTGGCCATGGTTTCAGACCTCAGTTTCACATTCATGTTGCTCCTCCCCTAAAATACCTGACAAAAGGGAACAGCTTTATTATTTTTAAAGTTTTCTACTATCTCCCATATGAGCCATGCCTCACCTGCCACCAGCTACGGTGGTTAAACAAACTCCAGAGACTGGAGGTGGTGTAACAAGAAACTCACAGTAGTCAGTGAAGTAGGGATCAATGAAAACTGACAAGATATAGAGCACATTTAAATTTCAAAATAACCAGTCACTTCAATTTGATGACTCAAGGTACAACTGGAACAATCCTTTGAAATTCAACAGCAGATCCTGAATCTCAACAGGATTAGAATAAAGATTTCAAGTGTTTAGGTCTCTCTCTCAGGATTTCTCAACAGTTAAAACACATATACAAAACCACAAATAATCCAGTAAATTTATCTAGTAATACCCAGATTTCAACCTTCCCTAAACTGGTTTCTTTTCAACTCCCAAATAATCAACCAAAACTGAAAAACTTTGTGATGCATTTACTGGCACGTTTACTTCTGCTTTGATAGTATGCCAAAACTGTTTTTATTTTTTGTTTGACAGTTTTGAATCTAGGTTACAACAGGTGAAATCTAGTGAACAAGTCTGTTCTACTTGGCTTATTCCACCATTTAAATTTTTCCAAAAACAGCATTTTCTGCAATTTCTGAGAAAACAGAAGCCTCAAGATCACACCACATTAGCTATGAAAGCCTGAGGACTACATTAGGAAAAAAGATGTCTCTTCTGTGCTTCCCCTCCTTAAATATACCATCTACTGCAGACTTAAATCCATTCTTTATCGACTAAGCAATGCAAATTTGTTCTAACGCCCCTACTTCATACACATTTTAGGGAAACTACTGTCAGATGAAAAGCTGTGAGTGAAAAACTCAAGAAGAGCAAGAAAGAGCACTCATAAATCTATTAAAATACAATTATATGCAAAGATGCACATTCTGAATAAAAAGATCAGTGTTGATCCAACCCATATAACTAAGCAGCAAATAAAACACGAGCCACTGATTATTTTTTATGTCTGATGAGCTTGTTTGCTGTGAATATAATGAATGTATCTGCTGACTCTACAGGAAGCAGACTACTCACACCAGGTGGGCTCTGAAAGAGCCCTGTTGACTTCTCTGTTAAGACAAAGAGAATCGATAAAGACCAAGACTGTTCTGGATGGTAAGAGAAATGGCCAACAATTTCACTTGCCATTCACATAATGAATGAGGCCTGGGTCAAATTTATGATCGAGGAGCATATATTGAGGTTTCCAGCAGCACAGAACATGAGTCACCAAGATGCTGTCTGCTTCTGTTGAGGTAACAGATGATGAGATAAAGAGAAACAGACAGTGCACCTTAGATTAAATGATAGGTATTTTTCCACATTAGTTCCAGCATAACCAGCTCTAGACAATCATTTAAAAATTAGATTATTCTTCAGAGGAAGATTATCCTTTGTCCATGTTTGTGCCAATCATGATTATACTCTGGCTAGAACCTCATTTTGGTATAAATCACTTATTCTGCACAGTCACTGCTACTCAACAAACACACGTGAAAACGCCTTGACTAGAGCAGCATTATCCCCATTTGTTATCCCCAGGACACGCGCTGGGTGACAGCACAAAAGCCACTGCGAAGTTTCACAGAGCCCTAAACAAGCAAAACTACTCACATGCCACTTCCAGAGACGCATTGCGACTCACAGCTTCTCCAAGGTAGTTCCTGGCCACGCACACGTAGCTCCCCTCGTCGGGCTTGCTCCGGCGCCCGTGCACGATGCGCAGGAAGAACAAGGATCCGCTGGGCAGCAGCATCCGGTGGGAGCGCGGGTCGTCCTTGTCCGTCTCCACCCGCTCGCCATCCTTGTACCACTCGATGGTGGGGGTCGGCCTTCCCTCTGCCTTGCAGTTCAGAGTGGTTGGCTCTCCTTTGGACACTATCACATCCGAAGGATGCTCAACAATCCGCGGTGGAAAGTCCTCCTGGCGGAGACGGGATCCTACAGGAAAGGACAGAAGGAAGAGGGAGCCATTTATTTGTGTTTTAGGCATCACAAGGAGCTCTCGCAAGTTACCTACTCCTTTAATGTTACAACAACTTCTGAAAAAGACAAAAATATCAGAGACTATCAGACATTCTCCTACCTAAAAACCTGAGATGGACTAACAGAGATAGTCCTCGTAGTGTTATCAAACCCATACCAGATGCAAACTGCTTAGAGGGGAATCTCTTACACACACATATATAACTATTTTTTTTTTTTTTTTTGGTGAAAATCTTCCTATTTACAGTCACTTCTAGATCACTGTGAGCTTCCAGATTGCCTTCATAGCTACTGCTTTCTCATCCTTTCATCTGCCAGATTCAATAGGAGGACATCCAAAACCACGACATGTTACCACCCCCATTAGTTAACAGTTCTTTGCAGTTTAACATGCACACTTTTTTAACATGTATCCCTTTTCCACAAATAGTCCCGATATGGAAAGAGGAGAAGAAAAAAAGCTAAAAGGGAAATCTCAAATGTCAGCTCAATTTAGAAATTTTCAGTTTCAAGGCTGCACGTATACACACATACAAATACAATACAGGCAGAGAATCACAGAATGGCCTGGGTTGGAAAGGACTTTAAAGCTCATCTCATTCAAACCCTCTACCATGGGAAGGGACACCTTCCGCTACACCAGATTGCTCAGAGCTCCATCCAGCCTGGCCTTGAACACTTCTTTCCATATTAACGGCACAGACACTCTCCACTCCTGCATATCTAATTAGACTACATGAGCCCAGAAAAATATTTCTGCAGCAATCTCAGCAGTTTTTGCCTTTTTATTGGGTCTCAAAAATAGTCTTTTCGAGCATGGATCCTGAAAATCCCTTGAGTGGAGCTGCCACACTGCTACAATTGGTCTGCATTTCTGAAATACACGGTAAACCAGCTTCTGCAGGTTAGTGAAACATTTGTCTCAATTTTCTGATCAGCAGTTTTGCTGAGTCGTAGGAAAGCAATTTAACATCAACGTCTTAATTACATTCTAGTCTCTACACATTTTAAAATATTTTCAATGCCTCATTTACTGCAAAAGTTATGAGGAAAGGCATAAGGATCCATTCAACAGAGTGAATCCACCTTTGGACTTCTGTTTTACTAACACTCAGGTCATTAAGGCTTGCCACTGCAGTTAAGTGCTACATTGCTGTTGCACAAATTGGCTCTTTCAGTGGCTTCCAGATTCTATTACCAGAAAAGCAAAAAAATCCATAATCTGCAATGCCTGTACATGAAAAACACCCATAATCTATAGCTAAGCCGAGATGAAATTATGGGATATCTGGAAGAGAACGATATATTTTATTCTCACTCGTACAGACAAAAAAAAAAAATAAAATCTACTAGGAGAATCTCCAGCTAAAAAAATAACCTAGTCCATGACTCTATACACAACAAAAAAGACTGAAATCCCCATTAGAGTAAAAGATAAACATCTGACAGCACATGGGACTAGAAAGCCAACTTCATATTCTGATTAGGAACATTTATATTTATAATACTCCACACACAAGTCCACCAACTTAATTCATTGCTTATTGTCAAAAAGCAAACAAAACCTCACTAGTTGTGTTGAGAAACTGCTAATAACAGTATCAGGAAGAAAAGGAAAGCTGAGGTGTTTCTGCAACATGAGAGGGACTTAAGGCAGAGAACAGATACAACTGAATTTTGATAAATGGTTAATGCAGGGTAACAAAACTAGCTGCAAGAAATGCAAAATGCAAATCAAAATATTAGTTTTCCTGTACACAAAGGTTTGTTGATAGTGTTTAGAACTCCTAGAACTATATCCCACATAGATTTACAGACCATGTTTAAAGCTATGCAAAAAGTTTTCTCCCATAAAATTTTAACCTTATACAACCCAATTAAAAAACCCCTCCTCAGGTCACAATAGGGCTGATTCTTCCTCTTCAGTACTGATGTTTATCACAAAACTGGTGCCTACTCACTCTATCCTAATTAAGCAATTTGTGCACAAGGGAGAGTTAAGATATGAGCAGCAGAGAACATGCCAACACGCCAGGAGAAAGGCTCAGGAGGGGTTTCAAGGGGGGCTCAGACACACATTCCTGTGATGGCTGGGTGCACCTTCAGCTATCCAGGGCTACAAGGAATTCCCCTCATCATGCACACAGAGCAGGGGGGAAGCAAGACACACACAAGAGTGTTCACAGAGCACCCTGAACTCCCTCCTTCCAAAGTGAACTGAGCACCAACAGGCATTCCCAAAAGTTATGCTGATCTAGAAATAACAAAGGAAACCAGAAACTTGGCTCCACTGCCTGTCTCTAGACACTATCTGCATATCAGAGAGAGACAGACACAAGTGGGATTTGATTGTAATTTTGATTATTTCACTTGTGGTCCCCCCCAATTTCCTTACAAGTGCAACCTCATTTAGAAGGAACAAAGATTCTGTTAATCCCATGAGCTGTCTGGGCAGAAGATACTTTTACTGGAGAGCAAGATGCAACCATGATCTTGAGCAGGCAGCTGTGGCTGGCTACTCATAAGGGTTCCTTTTCCATTCTTCCCCCCAGGATTTCCATCTGGTGCATGCACAGAGCATATGAGCAACCCCTGTGCTTGCTTAGGAGCCTTCAGTCTTGAGTAGGATAGACTACAAAGACTTCACATGAGCTTTTACATGCTAGTTGGCAACACCAAAATTCCTACAATATTAGAATTGTTGGAGCTATTCCAAAGTGCCACACCATCCTCAAAGTCAATAATTTCTTCCGAATATCTAATCTAAACCTATTCCCAGTTTAAAATAGACCCCTTGTAAAACATCTCTCCATCTTTGCTGTGGGCTCCCTTCAGGCACTGGAAGGCAGCAATGGGGTCACCCCAGAGCCTTCTCTGTTCCAGGCTGAGCAATCCCAGCTCTCCAGCCTTTCCTCCCAGCAGAGCTGCTCCATCCCTCTGCTCCCCTCGGTGCCTGCTCTGGGCTGGCTCCAGCAGGTCCCTGTCCTTGCTGTGCTGAGCCCAGAGCTGGATGCAGCCCTGCAGGTGGGGTCTCAGCAGAGGGGCAGAGGGGCAGAATCCCCTCCCTGCCCTGCTGCCCACGGGGCTCTGGCTGCAGCCCAGCACATGTTTGGCTCTCCAGGCTGCCAGCACTCATGGCCAGCTCACGTCCATCTTAATGGTGTGCTGTGGTGTGTTTATGTGTGATTAAATTAATCTTCACTTTAAACTGAACATCAAGTTATCAATTTACATTGCCTAAGACACTGCAATACAATGTTTTGTCACTTTAACAAACACAGCTTTCATTTTCAGATACCAGAGCCTGCTAACTGCTAACTGCTGACCTGATGGGGAACACTGTAGTTCTCATAATAACTGGTGATATTGTAGAATTGTGATAAACTGTCACTTCATAAGTAAAGAACACTTGCATTCATAACTACCTTAATGTGAATAATTTCTTCAGCAGTCATTGCTAATGTCCTTTGAAGTCAGGACACTGAACAGGGGAACCCAGCCTCATACTGGAACCAAGCAAGAAGAAACTGCTGGGGAACACATTTTGTCACAAAAAAGAAGGTGGCTCCAGTTATTTACGTGCTGTCCCTGTCCCACACATGTATTGAAATATATTCACCAACTCTTCTTGCACTCTTCCTTTCTGTCTTATGAATTTATGTATTTACATATTCCTAATCAAAGTAGGGAAAGCGGCTACAAAACTAATAGTCTGTCATACCAGAAAAGCAATGGGATAGACTAAATTCAGAGACATTTCATTCATTTCTCAAATCAACAAAACATTCATGGCTACTGGGCCAGTGGTGGTTAAGAGACAGGCTAGCAGTTGTATTGTAACCACTGAACAATTTTAAAGAAAAAACAACATTGCATTAGTTTACATGTTAACACTCTGAGATGGTATTTCATAATACACATTTCTGAACTGCCTTCAAGAATCTCCTCAAAATTCTCTTTCCCCCTGACATTATCAACACCTGTCATCACTTCTTACCATCTGACATCCCATTTATTTGCATCTCTAACTCTTTTCCAACTTTTACCTACCTCACTTCCTATATAGAGAAAAGTTCTTCCACAGCTAACCTCCAAGACTACTACTCCTTTTATATCCCTCCTGAAGTCTCTCATTTTGATTCCTTTAACATTCCAAACGCATAGCTTTAATATACTTGGATTAAAACAGAAGCTGGGGCTAGATTTCAATAACAGGACCAACAGTCAATTAACACTATGGATACTAGAGATCATCCCTACTACAGAGCCACCCACCTACTGTCTAATCTGCCCTACTAATCTCATGCTACTGCTGTGAAAGGGATGCTTAATATGGGATGTGATGTCTTACACTGTGTCATATATTTAAAATATTTCCAG
Organism: Oenanthe melanoleuca; assembly: GCF_029582105.1. Lineage (NCBI taxonomy): Eukaryota > Metazoa > Chordata > Aves > Passeriformes > Muscicapidae > Oenanthe > Oenanthe melanoleuca. Next base: position 9,879,453 of record NC_079333.1, read on the forward strand.
TTCAAGAGTTCTTTCAGGTCATGCTGAACAGGTATATTGTATGTTAAGTTCAGAAAGAAAGCACTGTTAACAAGAGCAACAGAAGTTGCTGCAAGAATGGAACTTGAAAGACAAACTCATATCACAGAGGCACGAAATCCTTTAGGCTGAAAAAAACCTCCAGGATAATCAGGTATAACCTTTTACCAGCTACAGCCTGTCAACTAGATCATGGTGTCACATCCACTCATTTCTTGAGCATCTCTAGGGTTGGTGACTCCACCACCTCCCTGGGCAGCCCATTCCAATGTTTTAGAACCCATGCTGTAAATAAATGCCTCCTGCTGTCCAGCCTGAGCCTCCCCTGGCTCAGCTTAAGACTGTGTCCTCTTCTCCTGTTGTCTGGGAGAAGAGACTTGGCTCCCACCTGGCTGCACCCTCCTTTCAGGGTGTTGCATTTCTTAAGGTCAACCCTGAGCTTCCTTTTCTCCAGGCTAAACACCCCCAGCTCCCTCAGCTGCTCCTCATATGAGTTATTATTTGTTTCGTGCCTCTGATAGCATTTTGAATGCATTCCCTCCAAGAGCTTGCCAACAACACATGTTCTCCCTGAGACAGTGCAAAAGGACTGTTTATCAAGAAGACAAACAGCAAAACTGTGATAGGAAAAAATAAATCTCCTACAACAGAAAGCTACAGATGCAGGAAGAAAAGCCCTATGTACACTTGATTCTACAGAGAGGACAGCTCCAAAGTCTTTAATGCCAAAGAACCTTCTTTTATGCTGTTTATTTTCACTGCAACAACGTCATTTTTCATTTCATTTTTTTAAGAAAAAATGAAACTGAAAGCAGTATTAAAAGAATAATGTGCTTTAAGTGGATGGACAGCTATTGAAGTGCCTGCAGAATCTCATCTGGTACATCAGATCTGTCACATGGCCAGGCTCCAGCCCTTCTTTTGATTTATGCAGACTCCACAAAGACAATCCCACAGCTACTTAGTTAAAGCTACCAAAGGACAGTCACTGCTCATTTTCCCACTTCGTACGCCTCGTTTCACAAGAGAAGCACTTATCAGAAACACTTATTGCACACTTGTTTGATGTAGTAAGTCTGTTGCTTTCACCACCCTTTCAGGCAAGGAATTGACTGAAGGCAAGCTGAGATCTCAAGTAGAGATCCAGTCAGTCAGATGCGAGTTCAAACAAAAGACAATGTGGAAAAAAAGTCAAGATAATGAGAAAACTCAACTGGAATATAGGTTGATGCACTGGCACCAGACAGATTATTCAACATGCATTCCTTTAGGCAAAGTGACAGGGCAAGGACAACATTTTGAAAATTTATACTCTACAGTCTCTCCTCCTCCTCCTCTGAGATTTGGGAGATGGGAAAAGACTTCAGTGATACGACTGTTCCCAAGGTAAGGCTTTTGTTCAAAGCTGTGTCAGCTATGACAAGGTCCTCTGAAAGCTTTTCCTTGAGCAAAATTAATCCATTAAACAGCATAACCTAACTTCCCCAGGACATGTGCCTGCAGATAAGTCACCTTTCCTATAGAGTGTGTCTGCCAAAAGGGAGAGCAGGAAATGCTGACAAGAGAGATCAATAACTGTCATTAAAAGCATTGACCAAATCTTACTGGAAGGTTGATTTCATTAAGTTTCTCTTGTATGAAACTGTGACTTTGCTAAACAAGGTGTAATCAACTTTACTATTAAAGAAACACTGCAAAATTCTTTTTTTTTAAAATGTGAATAATAATCCAGTACCACAGTATAAGCATCATATTTTTATATAAAACTATTTCAGGGGAAGCATTCCAAAATTGCCATAAAGGCTTAATGCAATTTTACTTTAATTCATTTTTATCAATTGGTTTCTTGTCACATACCAGCATTCAAATGCCACATTTTACTTTTTTTGCAGAGTCTTACCACACCTCAAAATTAATTTCCAGCACACTGCCTGGGATGGAACAGCATATTAGAGATGCAGTCAAGAGAGCAGGAGTGAGCACAATAGCCCTGAAAACTGGAATATAGATTCACAGGCGAATGATTAATCTTTTTTCCCCAGGTGAAAAGTGATGTTATAAATACAAGTCACTGCTTCAATGAGAAAGTTACATCGATTTGTTTATTGCAAAGTAGTATGGTTTAGAGTTCAAGTCAAGAAATAAAATATCCACCAGAGCAATGCTCCCTGAAAGAAGATGACAGACAATTATTTGCTTAATAACACACCAACACCCACACAGATACATACAAAAAAAACCACACGAAAAAACCCCAGCAAATTCAAACCACCTTCACTTAGAGGTTCTTTCTCAAAAAAGCTCTAGGTTTCAAACTAGAATAGCTGCTCCAGTTCAAGTGTGGGTTTCATTAATATTCACTGACTCCAAATAATGAGAAAAAAATGAGGAAGACTTTAAGAAGTGAAGAAGATAGGGAGAGAAGAGAAACACTTCCAGGTATGAAAAGCAAGAAGGGACAATGTTGATGTGTATGTGTGCATACATGTTTCTGTATTTACAGAGTGTAAATACATACCACATCTATATTTACACAACGTACACACACATACCTGCAAGTGCCAGGTGATCTCCAGAGGTCCCTTCCAATACAAATTATTCTATGATATATACACAGCATATAACAAAAACATCAAAGAACCCAAACATCTCTCTCTTTATTCAGAACTCAAGTACAACAGCTCTTCCCTCTTCTTTCCAAATCACTCTGGAATGTAACAAAGCAAAGAATACGTGCATGCCCGACTCTAAAAACATATTTCAGCTCTTTTTCAGGTCAAGGATGGAAGGTAAAAAAGCAGACACTGTTTACAGACAGCACAGTAATTTATTTTACAAGGGGCATGTTATCACAGCACTGGGGAACTGGCAATGGCTCCTTATCAGCCAGGCAAAGGGAAACTTCACTGCTTCCCTGATACCACTGGAAAAACCAATGGCTCATTAGAAGAAGCAAACTTTGCTTCTGCATAGAAGGGTTGATAACCACAGGCTCTTCAAAGTCTCAAGCTTTCTACTCATATATGATAATGACCATCCAAGGCAACATTAAAAGATACATTTAAAAGCTTTAAAAATGAGCAGTTAGAAAAACACATCCATTTAAACAGTGTAAAGCTAAAACAACAGCTATAAAACATCTTTTAAATGACAACCAGGTCCAGATCCCTTCAAGAACAATGAGTCAAACAGTTCCCAGATTAAAATAAAATTGCTACAATCTGTGAAATTAGACTACATTTGTAAATAAATTCACCCATCTGAAGCAGTCTTAAAATAATATTTTGAGGAAGGAGGGATTTCTACTATAAGCACAGCAGGCATTTTAACTCTGATGCTCTGAATTTTATCCTGCAGCCACTATGTTCTCTGCTGACACTGGTGACAAAGACTCCCTGAACCACACCAGTTGTGAATGTCTAGGGAATTATAAGTACACAATATCAATACTTGACTTAAAGTTTGACCCAAACACCCTAAAGAAACCTTTTGTAAAGTTCCAAGTAACTGTCAGCCAACAAATATTAATTTTGCAGCGAAGCTCTCAAAAAAATGTAAAGTAGTATGACAGATATAAAAACCTCATTGTGATATCTTGGTTTAGAAATCTACAAATTACATCTTTGTGATTTGTCATTTCTGTGTTTGGAAGCTTCAACTAGTTTGGAGAACTTTTTCCAAATATTCACAGATGAAAATACAGACAAAGCTCTGTGAAGAAACAGTCTAATCCTACTTTTTCTAACCCCATATTGAGTAAATAAGCTCAAAAGTAAATATGCTCAAAGTGGAAGGGTTTTGAATTAGCATGAACTTCCTCACAAGCTGTATCTCTCCTACCTATGTCAACAAAAAAGAATCAGGTGAACAAGTACAGGCACTCCAAGACTTAGGGGTATGTCTATAATTGCCTTTTCACCTTTTGCTAGCTGGCATTTTAAAAACTCATTCAGCCACCCAATGCTTGAAAACAAACAACTTCTACAGAAAATTCAGTCACATGCTATTTCTGCCTATATAGGTCAGGTTTATAAACACCTCATATATGCCAAACACAAAAGATCACAATTTTCATATTGGTGCTTTACAGCATGCATTTGTCTTTTTATATATTTATAGGTTTGGTGTTTGAGTTTTTTGTTTGGTTGATTTTCCCATGTTTAGAAAGTAAATATTTTACTGCAAGTACTGCACTTTTTTTTTTGTTTGATCACCAAAATGTCACTGGCTTTTCAATGACTATCACACTGATCTCTGAAGGTCAAATTATTGACCCTCTTTGTATAAGGAATTCTCACCACTAATAATGAGAAACTTCACACAAAATTCAAATTTATGCACAAACATCTATGTGTCCTAACTCTAGTTTCTCCTGATGCTTTTATAGCACAATTATATGTACTTATATATATATAATGTGAGGGACTATCTTCTGTTACGAAAATATTTGGAGCTCCTCTGCCCCAACATCCTGTCCCATGTATGTGTCCCTCTCTCCCTACAGAAAAACAAAACAAACAAACAAAAAAAAAACCAAAACCAAAACAAAACAAACAAAAAAAAAAAAAAAAAAAAAAAAAAAAAAAAAAAAACACAAAAAAAAAACCCCAAAAACTACCTTTTTTCTTGTCTCTTTCCTATTTGTTTGGTCTCCATACATGTTTCACAATTCCTTACTTCATCATGTGTATTTAAAGGTCTTTTTTTGCCTTGTTACTATTATACCTTTAGCTATTAAAGTTACTTTTTAAAAATCTGAAACAGTTTAATTCCCTTTACAAGGTGAATCTCTTCTCTTGTCATCCTTCTGTTCAGAAGCCATCCAGTTATCTGTCCCATTAGATAACAAAACACAATTCTGCAACTTCTACAGCCAAAATGGGATTTAATGTTCTTGGGCCTGGTGACAGAACACAAACACTCCAGTATCTGTGCCAACTTACAGATTTTTGTTTTTAAGCAGCCCTCAGTGATTTTTGTCTCACCTTTTCTGCTCCACATATTTACACCCAAAGCTGGCACAAATTAGAAAAGCCTTTGCTAGTACATTAGGCTGAAGGCACAGATCCAGTGAGATGGATTTATTGGCCCTTGCTGTTAGTGGTGGAAGAACCTTGCTTTTCAAGAATATGCATTTCACAGGATCTTTCTGTGGCATTATTTTACCCTTTCTATACTAAAAAAGAGGGAGATTTTTCAAAACAATAAAGTTGCAGACACTGGTTCAGAAACCTCTGCTGTCTATCCTGTTTTTACAGACATCTCTGTTGATTCTACTAATGGAGCATGAATTACTGATAAACAACCACCTCTCAGAGCTGTGGAATGGCAAGGGGACTGCTGTGACCTTCTGAGAGCTTCTTTCCAGCATATAATTTATTTACTCCATGTTTTTCTAGATCAAACAACACTACACTGAAGCACAGAAATAAGAGTGTCCAGCAGCACAGTAGGCAAAACAAACAAAAACTCCAAGGCAGGTCTCAAAGTGTTTACTGTAAACAACAAAATTTGTGAAAATAGCAGTAGAGGAAATAAATAGAAAATAAAGGAAGACGATTCCACCTTTTCAGCTATAATGTTAATTTCCAAATCACTATATTTAGTAAATATAACTAATGCTGTCTAGACAAACTTCAGAAATAAAATTCCACCTTTAAACAGTGGTAGGTTGGCCCCAATTGACAGCCAAATCCAGCTGCTCACTCATCACCCTCTCCCACGGGATGGAGAGAAAGTAAAAGGAAAGAAAGAGACTTGTGGATTTAGATAATGGCAGCTAAAAAGGGAAGGAAAAAGCTGTGGATACAAGCAAAGCAAAAAAAGAGGAATTCATTGACTACTCATCAGCAAACAGATGTCCAGGCACTCCCTGGCATGCATGGCCTCAGCATGCAGGACTGTTGCTTGAGAACACAAATGCCATAACCATCAATGTCCCTCCTTCATCTTCCTTTCCATGAGTTTTTATTGCTGAGCATATGATGACATATGGCACAGAGTATCCCTTTGATCATCTTGATTCAGCTGTCCCAGCTCTGCTCCATTCCAACCTCTTGCCAGCCTATGCCTACTACACTCTCTGCTTAGAGGTACAAATCATTAACTTTTCAGGAGAAAGAATCTTTTTTTTAATGACTTATTTTCAACAGATAAAAAAACCCTCCAACATGATAAAAGAAACTTTTCTTCTGTGAAACTAGTTCACAGTGAATCTATTTCCTCCAAAACATATAAGCATATTGTGAGACATCCTTGTAGATGCCTTTGTCATTTTAGGTTCCAGAAACAGAGCAATAACATCAATTTATACCTAATATTTATCTGATTAATAACTAAAAAACTGCAGCTACAGTCAGCTAAGTGAAGTAGAATCAAATCTTCCTTGCCATGAAGGAAAACAAATTAAATATATATGGGAAAATGTAAGTAAAAGTTTAAGGTTGACACTACAATGGAGCTCACATGGAGACCAGGATTTGACAGTGTCTTTACTCTGTGTGAATATCAGAACACAGCCTTTCTGCACCATACCTCTGTGTGCACCTGAGGAAGGAAAGAGTGAAAAGTCCTTTTGATTTTTGCTAAGCATCCTTGCATTATCTCATGTTCACAAGTCTAGAAAAAGAATTTAACTCCATTCCTTCACAATCCTGGTGTATTTGTTAATTATTTTACAGGCATTATTTTCCTTTTGTGTTTCTACCTATTCAGAGAAAAAAAATCTGAATGATGATTTTGGGTCAACTTTCAGAGTTAAAAACACCCCAGATATTTACCTTCTAGAGTAAAAGAAATGTGCTTAAAATCCAACAGTTCTGTCACCAGCCAGTTCTGCACACCTGAGGATATGCCCCAAATCAGGTGTTTCAGTACAGCCCATTTCTTCCACACACACTTCTCTACCCAAGATCTTACAGGTGCACACACCTAAACTTTCTTAATTTTCTCCCGCTATTAATTTCATTGCTAAAGTTTGGTCACTAGCCACAATGCTATGCAACTATATGAAATAAAATACACTGTACCTTTTTAAATGTGTGACAGGGAGGCTTGTTAGCAGTAGCTAGCTGTAGAGATCAAGGCAGGACTTCAAAAACTATGCTGCTGGATTTTTGAAGACCAGTTTATTGCAAAACAAAGCCCAGTAAATTTCATTTAGGCCAAAAGCAGCAGCAAGCTTGAGGAAAATGACACAGGTCTAGTGTAACAATCAACTGTAACTAGCTCAGCTAAAGAGAGATTTCCATTTCTTGGCGCAGCAACAAATCCTCAAGCAGAGGAGGGCTACAGGGGTGAGATTTTTTTCTCTGTAAGTAACTTAATGAATGAAGTACTAATTAACATTATGGCATTGATAAATGGAGAGAGAGATTAGGGATGTACTCGATATTCAGGCCTTCCCAGATGGACCGTCAAAGCCACATTAATTCCTATCTCATTGGAGCATCTGCTTCTCCCATAATCCATTGCCCCTTGGTACAGACAACACAAACTGTTGTGACTCAATTCGATTTATATCAATCTAATTTCTTTTAATCCAATTTGTATTCCAATCTACTACCTTCTAATCACTTAAATCTTCAGCCTCCATCTGGTAAATTTTCTCTCAAAATTAACCGAGCAGATGCCTCTGCAATTGTCTTCCACAGTCAGGCTAATCATGCCCTGGCAGTGGCCTACAGAGCTCGCTGAATAGGTACGTGACTTACAGCATTGCCCTTCTTATTACAAGCATGGCGATGCAGGAAGGCCATTTTGTCTGTCATTAATTGGTTAATTTGCATAACACTGCCAGGGAAAGAAGCCTGGGAAACAAAAGCCAAGAGTGGAAGGCTTCAAGAAGGCAGCATGACATGCTCCTCATTAGTCACATGGCCATTACACTTTGAACCGTCTATTGTTTGAGGTAACAAACCCCAAAATGCATTACAGCTAAATACATAACAAACATCTACACACAATATCAGCCTATGTGAGTTTTGGCACTGCTGCCATTGAATATGCAGAGAACACGGGGGCTGTCCAAACAAAATTCCAAGAAAAGTGCAGGATGCTGAGATAATTAGAAAGCACATTGTTTTCCAGTCCTCTCAAGTAAATTAACTTTCATGATGCTACAACTACACAAGCAAACAAAGCCAAACTTGCTGACTACAAAAAGCTTCCCAGGACAGTATGTGCCACAGGTTATCCAATACATGACAAGTAGGAGTAAAAGGATGAAGCTGACCTTCTCAGCCAAGGATAGAGAAAATTCTGAGCCCTAATGCAAAATGAGAAGTGCCACTGCTTTAAAACTGGGTGGAGAGTTTTAAAAACTCTTCAGATACTTTTAAAGAGACTAAGAACACAACGTTGATCTTTCCCCTTGATCAATGCTACGACATCTCCAAAAAGCTGACAGTATGTTCAGCAAAAAGTGGATTTCATCATTCAGGTGTCCACACAGTCATGGACTGCCAAAGTCAGGAATTTTTTTCATGTCTGTTATTCAGAATCCTGGAAGAACAGAAATGAAAACATTCAATGTGGCACTTGTGTTCCCCAAACAAAGTTAAGGAAGAAAAATTATGAAAACAAAACATTCACTTAGGAAATAGAGCAGGAAGTATAAGAAAGAATAAGCTGGGCCAGTGGGGGAGGAATATGAGTAGATTCTATCACACATAAACAGGAACAAAAGGAGCAAAGAAAACTTGCACTTCTCTCAATCTTTCACATCTACACCTGAATAAGAGGTTTCACTTACCAGCTAATAGGTAGCTAGTAATTTTTTTATAACCTAGGGATAGCAAACAGTATAAATACAATGGATCCAAGCCAGAGGATGCTGAAGAAGGAAAGAGGGTGTGCTTGGTTAAGGAGGGGGTGGAGTGGGCAGTCTTTCTTCCCCTCCCACAAGCTGTCAAGTCCTTCTGTGCACACCCCCTCCCTCATCCCTGCTAAAAACCTTCCTCCCGCTGCCTGCCATGACAGGTGGTCCAGATTTTCACTTAGAAAATCTGGCCACCCTATGTTTGCAACACCTCCCCGCTTAGTATCATCTGTGAATTTAATTAGCATGCAGTTTACCCACTCGTTCAGATTATTAACGAAGATGTTAAACAAGACACAATCCAAATAAAAAGATCCCTGTGGCAAACCAGTTGATGCCTTTCTTTACATCAGTTTATTGCTATCTATTGTAACCCTTTATTTACAGATGTCAACCAATGATTCATCTACATGATAGCATGGACAACCAAGCAAATTTGCCTTTTGTTTTCCCAGCTAACAGGCTGTGATACACTAAACATAGTAGAATTATACATAAATCCCATTTCCCAAATCCTGTGTCTCATCTACTACACACACTGTTTCATCACACTGGCTTCTCCTGGTTCATCTGCCACTCCCCAGCCATGTGCACAGAATCAGTGTTAAATGACGGTCAGGAAAAATCACACCATTTGTGATCATTTCTAGTGTGAATCTAAAACCAGTCCATGGAAATCTGGCAGAGGGAGACAATCATTAGAAAAAGTAAGCCTCTTAAATACATTAAATCGCTCCCAGTTTCATAAACTGCATTTGAAATAAAAGTTTAGCAGCAGTGGGAATTATGCAAAGAATATGTAAAGCAAAAACTAAAATTAATTTTTATTTATGGAAAGGAATGCAAGAGCACTACTGAGTAAGTAGCTTCAATAAGGGCATTATTACAGTTTTGGTCACCAGATGAGCAAAACTACAATGTAGTATCTGGGTAATGATATTTAGGCTTTGAAAAAGTAAATGTAATGTAATGTAAATGTAACAGAGTTTCGCCCATAAAGTAAATCATATTTGGGAAAAAGAAAAGCAAGAATGGCAAAGAGAATCCTGTGTACAACTGAAGACTAACAAGTTGAGAAAACTTCAGAGAACATACCACTGGATTTACACACATTTATATATTAATATATGTATTACAGATATACATACAGCTTTGCTCATAAACCAAACCCATTGTAGCTTAAAACATTAAGCAGAGTCCTCCCTCCCTTGCAAAAGTACTGAGACACAAGAAACAAATGAACACTTGAACATCCAAAGCCAAATGCAAATTCTCTCTAAAGCAGGTGGCCACACATACCAGAGTCACAAAACCTCTCTCTAAGCTTATCTATAGAATACTTGTTTTTCTTACAGACCTTGTTGCTTGGAGGACTTGTGGATGCCCCATCCATGGAAGTGCTCAAATCCAGGTTGGATGGAACTTCTGAGCAACCTGGTCTGATGGAAAGTGTCCCTGTCCAGAGCAGGGACGTTGGAACTGGATCACCTTTAGTGTCCACTCCCACCCAAGCCACCTCATGATTCTTCTTCCAACCCAAAACATTCTATGACTTTTTACTGCTGAGTAATCACAAAAAATTGCCTCAAAGCAGTTCCAGTAAAGTTAATGAAAACATTTAGAGCCTCCCTTTACATGTTACAAAGAGCAAACAGGAGAGCTCTGGCCCTTCCATTGCAACTTGCAATTGTCAGAATAAAGCAAGACATTCTGATCTTCCCAAGTAATACCACATTGCAAGTGGAAAAAATAATAGAAGCAGCACAACGGGTTTCCAAAGCTATCTTATGACAGAATGTGAACAGCCTAAGTAGAGACTAAAATAAATTCACAAGCCTATAAATTCAGTTGATGCTGAACTAAAAATAAAATTCTCCAGCAGAGGTCTGCAACACCCTCTTAGTGACCAGCAGCACTCCTTAGCAGCTCCTAAACAAAACACTCCATACCATGCTATTGTACACACTGTGATTCTACAAACTCTCAGATAAGAACATAATTTACTTTAAAGACATATTTCAAGCAATATAGTAGTAAATAGAAACCTAGAAGAAGGGAGAATACATAACACTGTTTATGTGTTTTATTGGAAAAATACTAAAAACATTAATTTTTGCATGCTAATGTAATTTTCAAGTCAGTTTGCTCACAGATATATACTTAATATCCATGTCTGCAGAAGAACCTAATTTTACATAGCCTGTCTGAAGAGACCAAATGCACTCTATAACAAGTGAAGCACAAGCAGGAACCATTTTCTCTCATATTACTTAAACAATACAAACTAACACTTATCTTCAGAACTCAGGTGTGCATGCTTGTTTCAGTTTACAAATAAATCATAGGTAACTTCCTCTGAGTGGAAGTTATCACACTTTTACACGCAGTGTGGTTTACCACGAACAGGAAAAACCCCAGACACTGGTGAGCTATGGCCATCTTGTGAGAGTCTTCCACTCTGCAGAAGAGACACCACCTAGCCAGCTCAACCTGGATATTGCAGATATTCACAAAAAAAAAACAAAAAAAAAAAAACAAAAAGCCACTGTGTCTAACCATTAAAAGAAGTCAAAGAACCTACAAAACACCAGTGCCACATCTGCTGTCTCCTCCACACCAAAGAAACAGTTGGTGCTAATGCACGATTAGGAGCTGAGAGGAATGCAACAGAAGTATATGCAGGTGGCAGAGGTCACTGAGGGACAGTATAAAGGAAAGAGAGGGTCAAGTTATTATCTGGAATGCATCCACAGGGCACAGCCATCTTTTAAATCAGTTTTTATAATAGCCATCGCTGTATTGATTTAATAATATCTTTATGCTACGGATTCACTGAGCGCGCCACGAAGAACTACATCAAAGAACTAGTTGTGAAACCTTCTTTTCCTTACACAGGGCAAGGACAATATGTCCTACTTTATAAGCCTCAATTTTACCTATTTTTAAATGCTTTATTAGCCTTGTTTCCTATGAAAAGGCAAAAATCTGTCATCGAAACATCATCAAGTCTTTCAGTAAAATAACACAAACACCACAAACAATAAATTTGACTTTTAAATCAAAGTGACCAACATGTCTCTGTATATGTGGCACCTAAAATATTGGGTCTTTTATCTTTAAGCCTATATTATTATATACATAAAGGTGAAATGGAATGGAGGGAGAACATCCAGTAAGAAGTATGGTTGTATCACACTAGACAATATAGCACTTTGGAATATCAGGCCTATAAAGATAAGTTTTCAAGAATAAGTAGGCACTATAAATTATACAGACATGACAGGTTAAATAGTCATAGAAACTCTTGTAAAAATATAGAGAAAACCAGCTTAAGGTTAATGCTTTATTTAAAGGAAGGTTTAGGGGAACCATTCCCAAGACAAGCCTCTTGGGCACTTAAAAAGCAGTGGAAACAAACCTATTCCTGGTGCATCAGTAATTGCCCCTGACTGTTTGTTCCACTGCTTGCCTCCCTCCTCCAGAATGAGGGGAATAAGAGCAATAGTTCAAAGAGGCAGAAACAAACAATAAGGGTCATTTTAGGCCCTAAGGTCAGGCTTTGTTTTTCAGGGTAGGGCAACCCCAAGTAAAACAGTTACAACTTCCCAGTGACCCTGGAAAGGAAGTTATTTAATATTCATGTTGACAGAAAAGAAGAAAGGATTAATCATGTGAAATTAGCACTTTCATTGAGGAGCTTGGTTGAGTCTTATGTTCTACTTTAAGAGAAAGACAACAGCTTCACACCAGCACTGTACATCTCTCATTTATCGAAACACTGCAGCTTGCTTCTAACTGTCATTAAGTGATGAATAATGAAAGACTCCTTCATTTTTACTTCAGACTAATCATGCAGCCCCCTCCATCTTTCCATGCCTGAATGTGTGCTCTGAACATTTTTTCTAAATTTTATTAATTTTTAATTCATGTGGAGTAAAGAAAACTGTTTAATTAGATTTCAATTCTACTGGGAAAAAATGGTCTCAATTGAAAGGGCATCACCTAAGTATTTTCACCTCACAGCTTTAAAGTGCCACTGTGCACTATCATTTCTCAAATTGTGTCACATCTGTGCTAATTTCAAACTATCTCTTATACTACACAAATAAACAACTTTAAAAAAATCATCCCCCCAGTTGCCTAACATAGAGAAAAATGGTGTAACAATTAATTGAAACAAGTGCAACATGTAGACTTTATAATTACTACCACAAAGTAAAATACAAAACATTGTACAAGTAATATAATAAGGTCTCTCAAAATCATTAGGCCAAGCCAAAACAATGCCTTGTAAATCTCCTCCCAAGAGACCTTTTCTTTCTTCATGACCTTTCCAGAATCTCTACCTTCCTCCAAATATAACAATTATACAACAAATCAAAGTATAGCAATTGTAGTACAACACAACTTTGTTCTCAGTATTAAGTGTCCAAATAATTTGCCCTAAAATAATGTTGCAAAATGGATTTTTGTGCATGTAACCAGCTGAGGATGAAATCAGCATGTTCTCTTTTACTTTTAAGCATCTTGATCCATGACCTGCAAACTCATCTCTAGCTCAGTCTGTTGACTTTAAAACACGTCCAGTTGGGCCACATTCCTTTTCTCAAAGATTTGTAATCACTAACAGCTCTACATTTTAACATTTAACTATGCATTTCCTTATTGTGTTACCTCCAACTTTAAATTTCAGAGTTTAGTTAAATTGCTTGCAGTGTTACATAATAACTTTTAGAAGATAAAGACACATTTAAAATTTCATCACTCATCTAAATTATTTTGGCTAAAAAAAGGATGAAATGTGTAAAAATGAGTAGAAACCTTTCAAAATAAAAATACCAACAGCCCTCCTGATTCTTTTTTTGTCACCTCTGGCTATTCTTTTATAAAACTTCTTCCAAGTTTTCACTAATCTCTTGTCATCACCTTTGAGTTATCTCTGCTGACAGTTTTAAATCACGAGATCCAGAACTGCACATGTGAAAAAGCTAAATCCCTCCCCATCTGCAGAAACCTGGCACAAACTATCCATTCCATTGAAGTTAGCTTGTCATTCCCAAAAATGCTTCTAAGCCACATCACTGACCTCCCATGTTCATCCTTGTTACATATCATTTGACTATTGATTTTTTTATTGCAATACATTTTCTCCCTTAACTCCATTACAAACTTCCTAAAGTCTTTTTGTATATTGATAACTGTGTAACTTCCCTCTCTTCAGATCTGAGAGCCCAAATCAAACTTTTCTTGCTTATTTTAGTGTAAAATTTTCCATTTAACATTATCTTTACCAAGAACATTTCCATCCAGACTAAATTCACACATATCTACCATTAGTCTTTGCTTTTTCCTGACACTGCTCCCTAAAGGAAGGGGTATTATCACAGTCTGGAGAATGTGCTTTTTCAAAGTAAAATGGATAACTCTGATGATTTTCAAAGCCTACATTAAAATGCAATAAAACAAGTAGAATTATGCCCCAAAATTGAAAATGTGATTTTCTTCCTAACAAAACAAAGCAAGATGTATTTGCTGAGCAACATGAACTGGATCTTTACTCTTCTGCTGTTATAACAAGTGTAACTTCCTTGACCATCACATATATAATTTTCCTTTAAAGTTCTCCCCTGAAAGTGTTTTCAGACTTAAACTGGCATCAGACACTATTTTCATTAATCTTACTGGTGTTCAAGCTAGCTAGATGCTTCCTCACAGAAAAAGTGTGGAAATAGAATAGCAATGTTAATGTTTGTGGCACAGCACCATGCACACAGATTTGCTACCCTATGGATCAAAGAAACAAGAAATTCTGTCACTTTGAGACAGGATATCATATATTAGGACAGCTAAACACAGTGGGAGCTACAAAACAGCACTCTCTATTTCTCTCACCCTTTTATTCTCCCTGTGGATGACAACACATTCATTTGCTTGGGTTCTATGCTCATAAATCCTTCCCAAGCCACATTCATTTCGTCAGGGTGCAGATACTCCAGCTCCCACGTGTGCTCCAGAACACATGAGATGGGAGTTCAACTCCAGACTCTACCATCATTGTGATACCTAGCAGATATTTCACTCATCTCAATTTTTCTATATTCAAAATGCAAATGTTTCAAATGAATTTTACACACATCACATGACAATTCTCAGAATGCTAGTTTTTAATACTGTAATATCTTAACCAATTTATATTTTTGGAGATGCAAAAAAGGCTATTTAACAACCATAGCCATTATTTTTTTTACATTATATATGCACACATATAGAGAGACACAAAAACTCTGGATAAGCAAGAAAAAAAGTTGCTGGATAAGCAAGACTGTTTTGCAGAAATGCCAAGAGAAAAACAACTAACTTGCTTTAAAGTATTAATACATTGTAAGTCTGGAAGAATATTGATGCAGTAGATGTAACCTGATTGAGAAATGAAGGTCCATGTTGTTTCAGAGCAGGGTTTATACAAAAAAATATACCCAGCATTCAGTGAGGATCTGCATATGGTGCATTCCCCCAATTTACAGGGATAATACCCCAATTTTTATCACAAATAAGAATAGAATAAGCCAAATGCTGACAGTATCAACAGTTACTTTATTTACTTATACGTTACTCTGGACATAATTGCTCTTTTCTTACACTTGAATAAATTTATTGGTTTCACAACTGATTTCAATAGAAATGGATTACTAAGCTGTAGCACTTCTCTTTGCATTGAATGTTGGTGAAAAACCAAAAAACAATTCAAGAAGCTTTCCACACTTTTTCAGAGAATGCCAAACTTCAGACAAGACTTTGCTATATGTTTCAAACACAAATGCATTGCCTCCCACCACAGCACCTCAGATTGTAGGAGGCACTAGAAAGATCAACAGAACTTTCCATACTGAAGGACTTATGGGGACTCTGTAATTTATATTTGCTTAAAGGACTGCACATTTGTTTTTCTGTCACCTTTACCAAAACAGTCAAATGTTGCTTTACTGCCTGCATTCTATTTCTCAAGCAAAACAAAAAAATAGCCATCAAATTAATATTAAAAATGCTTGAAATGTAAACAAATTGATTAAAAAGCTGCAAATAGAATCTGCTGTCATGTGAGATGACCCCTCAAAGACAAAGCCCAGCAAACAGTAAGCACTGAAAAAGACTGCTGTCCTAAACAGTGCTTCCTCCAGCACTCCTCCCCATAGCAGAGTGCAAGCCCCAGCAGTCCCCAGGCACTCAGCAGCTGTAACCCATCTGTGGACTTTGTAGGCTGCTTTTATCCCTGCTTTTAAAACTTTCATTATGTTCTACCTACCCCACAGAAGTTTAAGACCAGCACTTCCCAACTGCTGAAACCCTTCTTAATAGTAAAATGAAGACAATAATTTGAGAGAATGTTACAGCCAACAGAAAGGCGGATACAAGTAGAAATGCATTTTGGATAGGATGCGGTTTTTCACCAAAACTCAAGACTGGGTTTTTATCAACATGCATCACCACCAATTCTTACCCTATATAATAAAGGTAATGAAGAAAGGCTCACACCAAGAGTCACATCATGACCTGCACTTAACACAGGATGGTCTCACACAGCACTCTCTCCCCCCACTGTGCAAATGTGCTCCTCAGCAGCTCTTGCAGCTCCCAGGCCATTCCCCCACATCAGTATCAAGCTTTTACTTTGAAGCTTGTTCAGTTGGCAAGTTATTTTCACTCAAAAAGCTCAGAGTGATTTTTCTAACTTTGATAAAAATGACTCACTTCCTTAAGAGATTTGTGCATCTGAGATGAGACCTTATTAGTAGGCATAAGAGGTATGTAAAGCCTCTCCCAGAGCCCACTCCATTAGTACTAATCAATATTAATTTAAAATTGCATAAAGGCAGCTTTTCAACTAGAAATTATTTCATCCTTTCTCCCCCTGCCCTGCTCCCCAACAAAAAGCCCTGCAGCTTTCATTATATTTGAGACACCAGGACACTGGGTCTCTGTTCAAAAGTAATTTACAGGTTATCTTCATAACCAGAAAGGCTTACCAAGTAGAGATGATATTACCTAGAACAGCTTGGTGAACCTTGCCTTTCACTTCTTACCTTGAAAGCATGTGAATAGATGTGAGCATGAGGAATAAACTGCTTTTAAGAATCAACACATTAGGACTAGAAAAATGTAATTGCTGTAATGGTCAAGTGGGAACAAGTGACATGGCTTAGGGTGAGTTTCAACCACCTTCCCTCCCTGATTGCCTCAAGGAACTTCAGCTGCTGCTGCACCTACAAGATCAATGCTGCTAATTGTGAGGAAAATTATTCAGGACAGCACAGAGCCTCCTATTAATGATGCCTGCCAGTAGAAAGTCAGTTTATCAGCTATGCTAAAGGTCAACATCAATATCAAATGCAACAACTTCAAATGACTGTATCACTGGCTTTTTAGAGAAAATCACTATGGTGGTGCAATAAACCTCAGAACTGGCTGCACTTTAAAACTATTTTGGTTCCCTGCTCATCAGGTGCTCTGCTTATGTTTGTAGGTTAATATTACTCCATCTGACAGCAGCAAGAAAAAAAAACAAAACAAAAACATGCCTCTAGTGATTCTTTAAGTTCTGTCAGCATTCTTTAATGGCACTGGGCAAAAGAACTGATGTAGAGACAAATATCAGCTCATAATACAGGAAATGGTTTGCTGGAACGCCTCTGTTACTTCTAATCAGAAAAACCTCAAAAAGCAAAGAGCAAATAAGTGTTGGATTTAAAAAAAACCCCAAACCCAAACAACTGGCTACATTCACAGAAGTTAACCACAAAGACAGAACCTTAGGAAGTCAATAAGCCAAAAACACTTAGAAGCTAGGAAGATTCAAAGTGCTTGTCCCATTTTTTTTATTTACCAAAATGCATTGTTTATCTATAACGAGACAAAAAACAAGGGTCTTTTATTGTGTGACTCAAGCCACACACTAATGATTTTGAAAAAAAAATCATATCTAGTAATGGTTGAGACTTTTAAGTTGAAATAATAACAATAATTTACAAAACACAAAATCTATAATAATCTATAAAATAACTTACATATAATGTATACAGGAAAGTGTGTAGGACCAGCATTAATAACTTGCAAGACTAAAGTCATTTAATATGCTGGATAGTTTGAATAAACTTCTTTTTGAATGATACACTCATAATAGCTTACACAGATTTACAGAATATACTCTGGCTTCCCACAGCAATGGCTTTACCCTTCCTTATTTAAAAACTGCTTCTTAAATGACTCTCCATGTTTATACTGAAACTCCTTGAAACAGAATTCCTTCTTACAAACAGCATTTTTATCTTTTCCTAGAAAAACAGAGCACATAAATCACAACAGCTCTTTAATAATTACAATTATATACTTGCATGTGCATAAACGTATATTATAAGTAACAAAACCTGTGTATTTTGAAGAGCACCAACGTTACCTCATCCTGTATTAGCCAAAATCTGGTCTAAAACATCTTATAATTTGCTTCAGCCCTTTGCAGCAAAGATGCATGTGAAATAAAGCTCTAGGAGGGCTGTCTCAGTACAGACCCTGAAGCTGATATGGTAAAAAGGCAAGGGAAGGAATCAGAGGCAAACAGGCACATTTCTTAACACGTTTCCTTCAGCCTACAAATTCAGTGTGTTCCAACAAGATCAAAAATCCTCTGGAAAAACCCCATAAAGAGGGCTACCTTCCAATGTGCACCTCCTGCTCTTCCCAAATAATATTGGCACAACTCAGCACACAGGGACAGACTGACCATGAAAGCAGTTGTCCCCACATCTTCCTACTTCTTGGTGGAGAACCTTCTTGCTCCTGCTTGGGCTTTGATTTCTTGTTCCTTATTTAAACCTTGATCATGCTCACCTGGCCTCTAGCTACAAAGCTAACAGGGTTGTTTAGAGAGTAGAAGCAAAAGAAGGGTATTCAATTAAAGAATTAAAGATTTTTTTCTCTGCCCCACAAATAATCCCAGAGAAGATTAAAATAACCTGCATCAGCCTTTGAAAATAAATTATATACTGGCTCAAGTACTGGGTTCTAGTCCTAAGCATATGAAAATGAAGTATCAGAAGAACAAAAACTGCACAGGGTGCCATCACAGCCTACAGTTTGACTGGCATACTCTGTGTCCATAGGCTGTACCTTACTGACTGCCAGCTACTCTGAAACTGCTACCAAAGCACGGACACACCACAGGAGAGGAAGATCCAATTACATTTATACAATAAACTAAATTTATAAGCAGAATGAAAGGGGGGAAAAGCATTTTGGACAACTAGATAGAATAATTTCTGGATCAGCAATTCACTTTCCTTTCCCTCTGTGTGTCTAAGTGCAATGTCTTCATTAGTAAATCCTCTGTGTAAGGTTAATCCCTTTCAGCTACTAAAGGCTTAGAACAGCTCACATCTCCCATTCCTGCCAGTAAGTTCCACACATGATACAGCAAAAAACTAAATGAGATGCCTATTTTATTCAAACTGCACCTAAGGAATTTTACCACAAATTTCGATCCATATCTTATCCTTAAAAATCACAGTAACTAAGCAGCATGAATATTATGATAAAACAGTTCATTCCATGTTTTGGAGGAGATTTTGATAACTGGAGAAAAGTTTTTTTTTTTCTTCCCACTCCTCTCTCCTCCCCTCCTGTTCACCCAGACACCAGTTATTGAAACAAAAGGTGCACACTTTGAAATATATGTTAAATTTGACCAAATACATAGCCCAAACTTTACTGATTCAAGATATCTATTCTAACTTCTTGTACATAATCCTGCTATGGACGCATATGAGGCAGTTTCTCTCATTCCTTTACAACTGCATATCTCTACATTTTATAAACATAAACCAAACAAGAACCATGTAAAATAATTTTCAGGTTTTTTTTCATATAAAGAGACATATGACAAGCTATAAATGTTTTGCAAATCTTTTTTTTTCAAAATCTTTTTTTTAATATACAAAAAAAAAAAGAGATTTGTGTTCTACTTTCAAAAAGGAACATAAGCAAACCTGCACTAGAAAAATACTGTAATCTTCCCTTGCTTTTAGAAAATTGTTCCTTCACTAGCTCAGAGATGTATATAAACATATGCAGTTTGACAACATTCCATTCTGAAGTTGCTTCTTTTCCTGGAAACACAAGACAACAAGCAGAACTTAGTGCATACCCATTGTTTTTCTGGAAGGTTTTCCCCAATTCCTGTAATACATAAATCTATTTTGCAATCCTTTTCTCATCTAAATCTAAAGATTCTGGGAAAACATCCTCCAAGAATGCAAAGACAACACTTAGCACACTGACACCTGAAACACTGCCTTGGATAATGCCACACAGAATATTGGTCAAAATGTGGATGCAGTTTCCTTCACTGCCTCCCAACACATCCCATCCTACACTTGGGGTTAAGAAGGAGGCACTGAGTAGAAGCTGAGTATTTGATCCTTCACTCTTCCAGATCATCTGGCAGCTAAGAGACGGAGGTACAGGACTCTATAGCTTCAAAGGCTCCAGCCCAGAAGATATCAGAGCAAGAGCAGGAAAACAACAAAACCTCTTCAGCCAAGAGCAGTATGAGACAAATTGCTTTTCTGTTGGAGGAAAAATCACAGAATCATTTGGGTTGAAAAATCCTTTTAGATCATTGAGTATAGTAATAAACCAAACACTGCCAACCATTACATCATGTCCCTAAATGCCAAATCTACACATAATAGACTCATAGAACAGTTTGATTTGAAGGAACCTTAAACACCATCATGTTCCAACCCTCTTGTCAGAGACAGGGAAATTTTCCATTAGTCCAGGTTGCTCAGAGCCCCATCCAGCCTGGTCTTGAACACTTCCAGGGATGGGGCACCCACAGTTTCTCTGGACAACCTGTGCTACTGCTTCACTAATAATAGAAAAAAGGATGAACTGCAGTTCCTACAGAATATATTCTACATTAATTTCTCTTTCTCTCTACATGCCCATCTTTCATAAAGTTGAAGACCATCATAGAAGGCTCTCAGTCATGAACAAATTAGGCAATTTTAACATCTCTGAGCATCTGGATTCCTACCAGATGTGAGAAAATATATGGTCGAGTCTCTACTGAGTTACTTTCTTTACACCAAAAGGTTTTTTTGGGCTTTTTTACTTTATCTAAAAGAACAGCTATAGCACTTAAAACATTTCTGAAAATCTGTCAGCTAGGGATTATTAAGTGAAGCAGGAGCAGATTTCCTTCACATACCCAACAACGACACTTACCTTGACCTACAGGGAACACCTTCCTAAGCAATAAGAAACAGTCCCCTCTCAATGACAACTCAGTCCTAAGAGAATACCAATTATGCCAAGTTTGCACAAACAGATGTACGGCAATTTTGTAATATGGACTACTTTACACCAGGGACAAAGCTAAAACCATTTATCTCAATTAACTTAGGATCTAAGGATTAATTTAAGCTGTTGCCTTAGAGGTGAAAGGCCACCACTTGATCCAACTATCCACTCATACCTCTTATTTACAATAAATATAAATCTCACTCCTTCATTTTTAAAATTCTATCTTTCAGATTCCTTTTTACCCTCAAAACTATGTGCCTTCTATGTCTTATACAAAATAAAAAGGCTAGTGCCATTTTTTCAGTGGCTGAGTTTCAACAGTCCTATTGTTGTTTGAAAAGATGGCCAATTGCCCTAAAATAACAAAACCTAATCAATAGGAGACGTGACGATAATTGAAATTACTCCAATTAGGAGATCACTTCTAGCTTACAAATAAAACCAATAAGCAACATCAGATTTCCACTCACCCAAGTGCTGCTTGAATTGAAAAGCATTTTGAGACACACACAAACACAACAGAATGAAACAGTAAATGAAGGAACATAGATTAGTGAAAGAAAGAATTAATTCCTCAGAAGAATATTCCCAAAGACAAGAACTGTAATATAAAGGTTCGTAAATCCACCCAAATTTATGAACCTGGCATTCCTGCTGTTTCAACCCTACTAATGTGTCATTCAACAGTCAGGCAAACCCTGTGCAGGAACATCACAGAGTTCTGTCAGTTTAGAGCCCACAGTATTCCTCATGGTTTTGACCAAGACCTAGTAATAAAGACAGCACAAGGAGAGAGTCTGGCACATCCTATGTGACACAGCCACCACAGACTCCCTCCACTGCAGAAGAGGACAATTGCCTCCTTCACCTGTGGCAATCCTCACACCACACAAGAGCTGGTGCAGCTCATCACCCATCAATCTCTGTACAAAGCAAATGTGACAAGGTAGGGCTAGAGGAGTGCTGGCCTATGAAATCCAAGGCATGACACCAATATATGGCCCTGATAAACCAGTATGATATAACTGGCAGCAATTCACGGAGTATATAGAGTTAAGACACTATGTAGTTACCTAAATCTCTATTTTCAGAGGCCTCCAATGAACAGAGTGCAAGCAGAGCAAAGATTTAACTGCTTTTATTTGTTTTTTTAAATGCTGGTTTTGAAATGCAACAGTGATCCTTCTTTTAGCACTTTGTGTTTTAATATTATGTGAATATCCAACTAGGGAACAGGTTATAATCATGTGCCTAGACACAAGCCCAGTTTTGCTACAACCCTCTCATTTTCAGTCTAAAACCAGATAAATATTCAGTGAATTTTAATTTTATATTGTCCAAATTACTAGTTTATCTAAGGTCCAAAAGATTCTTCGCCTTTGTTATGTAATAGCTTTCAGAACTGCAGTTAAGATTTACAATACATGAACTCCACTCTATTCACTGCAAGTTTTTGAAAAATCCAAGGTCTGTTACTTGCAGGCATGAAAATCTCCCATTATTCTTTCAAGGAATTTTGAAATCTAATTCCTGTCTGAAGAGATTTTTTTTTCTCTGTTTTCACTTGGATATCTAAGTATGAAATTGTATCTCACACTGTAAAATTTGTGTACCTAGTTCTGCCTCAGCTGAGATGAAACTTAACTTTGCAGAAGGATTTTTTCCATTAATCCTTCCCATTGTGTAGTTTGGGGGTATTCTTCAGTTTCTACTGCAAGGCTAATTTGACTGCTCCCACCACTTGGAAGATTACAAATGAACATAAATACAGATTGTAAGGTGTACTGTGAATCTCTGCTTATACAAACAAAAGTTAAAACTCTCTAGCAAAACATTCAGTAACTGTACTGCTCACTATTTACGACTTTTATTAATAAATTTTTATATAATAAAGATATATAATAACATTTTCATATGATAACTTTATTGCTATATAATAAAGGAATCTCACTAAGTCTCAATATTCTGAATTATCATATTTCTCACCATCCAAAGTGTCTCACTAGTGTGGGCAAGATGTGCCAAGTGTCAGGAACAGCATGTTTTAGCACTATTTCTCTAGAATTCCGAGTATTTGGTTTATCATAGAGACAGCCATGGTGCCAGACAGTGAGAGCCATCACCATTGTCCACCTCATTTTATCAAAGGAAGGATTCTGAAGCACAGGTACCAATTCTGCCCCATGAGCAGGAAGGGGACCAAGAGCCAGTGACATCTACATTACATTAGGTATATCCTCCATGAACACTCAAACACTTTAGTGGACTGATGTATCTTATTTTTGCCATATTTACTGGCAGTGAGTAAAGCTTCCAAAAATCCTTACAAAGCAAAAGCTCTTCCATTACTGGAAAAGTAAAACAAAACCAGCAAGACCTACTTTTAAAGAAGATGTTACTGAAACGACAGCGGTATTTTTGCTGATTTTGATATATTTGAAAAGGAGCAAAAGAAGGTCTGTAAGACTCTTTATTTTTCTATTATGTTTGTTTTACTTGCTTTTTGAAACTGCTACTATGATTTTTATCCTCTTTTTTTCCCACCCTCTTGGATATGTCTTTTTTTCACTAAAAAACTCACAGTGTAAGCATTTGGAAAAGTGCTTACAAATCCTCTACAGAATCTCTTTCTTGAAAACATGAAAAAAACTCTAGTCATTTGAACTCACAATTTATCTACTTGTCCCAACAGTTAGATACTATTAACAAATATTTTAACAATGAAATTCATAATTTTCCTCAAAATGAGCTAAGTAAATACCCTCCAAGCAATTTTAAGGTCTGTTAACAATAGCTGCATTTGCCATTTAAAGCAAAAATAAATGCAAGTGAAAGTAATAAGCAATATCTATTTATAGGTCTCCAAGACAGCTGCACCAAGAATACAACATGCAATAGAATAATTTTCTGATTTATTTATTTATTTGGCTTATAATATTCAGTTAGGTTTTATTTATATCATAAGCATATGCAACCAATTCATACCAATTTATAAACAAAGCTTATATATAGGAAAGTAAATTGTGATCTAAAAAGTCTTCTGACACAGCATAGAATATTAAAGAATCTATTTTCTCTCCAGGTACCCAGTGAGCAATTTCTTCACCGAAAGGGCTGATAAACTAGAATGATCTGCTGAAAGAAGAGGTGGAATAACTGTTTCTAGAAGTGTAGAAGAAATGACTGGAGATGGCACTGAGTGCTATGGTTTAGTTGACAAGGTGATGGCCAGTTAAAGGTTGGACTTGTTGACCTTGGAACTCTTTTCCAAAGTTAATGACTCTGTTCCATTTAAATGCCTGATAATTCCTGTATTCAGTAGAATTATAAGTTATGACTATAGTAATATAATTATTCACAAGAGTTATAACTCCTCATCCAAAGAGTGACAGAATTTATTCCATCCTCATCTC
The DNA here is from genome assembly GCF_029582105.1 of Oenanthe melanoleuca. Classification (NCBI taxonomy): domain Eukaryota; kingdom Metazoa; phylum Chordata; class Aves; order Passeriformes; family Muscicapidae; genus Oenanthe; species Oenanthe melanoleuca. Next base: position 9,904,059 of record NC_079333.1, read on the forward strand.
TGGTTTGGGAATCCCAATCAGTCTAGCAAGACACCAGGACACAAATGCTATGAGACATGAAAGAAATTTGTTATCAAATAATACCTCTGACTTTCTAATTTGCAAATTTATTACAAATTGGTTTTAAAATAGGTTTTTGGCTGCTCTAATAGTAAAAATTTTAGTCCTGAGCACAGATGAAGCTAAAGGTGGTTACTGTAAGTCAAGAGCCAGCCTCAATTTGAAGATGAAATAAATGTAGCTTTCATGGTGCTACAGACTTCTTCCTCAAGCTGCTGAGTGCACTGCTTACTGCTTGATCTGTTGTGCATCATTGTCTTGGTTTCCCACTGGTTTTCTAATGCAGCACAGGTAAAGCTTCTGGTATCTGATAACCTCCTGATTACAACTTCATATTTAGTTCTAAGTCACCCTCTTAAGCTTTGTGTAATCATAAAAAACCAAAAACAAAACAAAAACAAAACCAAACCAACAAAGAGAACTTCCTTCTCAGCATTAACCTCCCACATTGCCAACCACAACTGAACAAAAACTGTGGCCCCAGTGATGCTGATGACAAAATTCCCATCAGCATCTTCTGCTGATTCAGGGTTTCATTGACAATGCACTTACAAAAAGTTACATTTGTTCTTCAGTAAGATTGGGAACAACTGTGAATTAAAAACAAAATGAAGAAACTTTCACTCAGAAATATTTCACCCATTGTACCTAGTAAATTAAGAGAATTCTCTCACAAGGTGTTTTGTACAGTACATGTTTAGTACTTACTGCATTATCATAGAAACACAGATTATTCTGAGTTGGAAGGGACCCACAAGGATCATCAAAGTCCATCATACTTTACTTTCCTATATGTAATACCAATTTATAAAAAAGCTTATATATAAGAAAGTAAACTATGCACAGGACAGCCCCAAGAACCCCACCATGTACTTGAGAGTGTTATCCAATCACTTCTTGAGCTCTGTCAGGCTGGTGCTGTGAACGCTGCCCTGGTGAGTCTGTTCCAGTGTCTACCCTCTGGGGAAGAACATTTCCCTGATACCCAACCTAACCCTCCCCTGACACAGCTTCAGGCCATTCCCTTGGGTCCTGTCACTGCTCACAGAGATCAATGTCTGCCCCTTTACCTCCCCTCATGAGGATGTTGAACACTCCAGTGAGGTCTCCCCTCAGTGTCCTCTTCTCTTATACACATATATCATGTATAGATTACATAGACATAACAGAAATCAAGTCCTCAAATAATAACAATTATTTCAAGAGTTGTATCAGCACAATTTCCTTGAATGTCATTACTATTCCTACTCAGTATCTCTTACTTTATAATGTTATTTTTTTCCTTAAAAACTTTATAAAATATTAAAAAACAGACATTGATACCTATTATTAAATTTTATAAGTTTATTATCCTTCTATGTCTCAATATTTCATAAATTGAGAAAATAAACATAGTTATCTGTAGTTCTCACTGGACTGAAAGAGACAATTCTGCATGACAGAGGAGAAACTTGTACGTTTCAAAACTAAATGGAAGACTTAAGACACAATTTAATTTTCAGGAAAGTACCTCTTTCCAGCTTCACACAAAATTTGGCTTACACACTTGAATTCTGTAAGTTAATTTTAATTTATTTTAATTTCCTCAAGGCACTAGTTAAGCATGGCAGAGAATTATGCCTCCACAGAACTTTATCTATGCAGAGAATTCACCAAGTAACCCTGCCAGAGTACAAAGGTGCTTATAATAGTACTTCCCTCATTAACACTGCCTTCTCCCCCTCCAACCCTTGCTGTCCTTTAATTCTTCATATTCAAGAAATATGGTTAGAAAGCAGCAGCCAAAGGAGAATGAACAGAAGAAAAATGAAGCTGGAAAATAAAATAAAGCAATTGACAAAGTAAGATAGAACAAACTCTTCAACTATGAAATATAAGGAGGCAAGTAATATGAATAAACCACAGAAGATGGAACAGATGAAGGACAGAGGGAATGAAAAAATCTGTAAACACAAGAGCACACTTTTCTCCCTAGCCTAGAATAAATCTATTAGTTTCAACTCCACTGACTTTTTTGTAGTGAGCTAAGGCACTTGAAGGAAATATTCTAGGAAATAAACTTAGAAGGAGGAGAGAAAGAAAGCATAAGAAATGGTCATTGATTTGTCTCATATGAAAGGAAAAGTGTATGCAAACCTGCCTTCTTTACTTGCTTTTCCACTTCAGTATCACAGCTATAAACTGTTCCTTATTTAAATAAATGCTGGCTACTTAATCTGGAAGAAGTTTATTCTACAAAGGCATTGGGCTCTGGGGAACAGCTGAGATCTCTGGAGAATGGTCCTTCCTTCAGCATGGAGAGTTGCATGAATAAGGAAATGAAACAGAAAAAACATTCAGCTAAATGTCACCATTTACAAGAGGTTTCCTCTAATTTCAGAGAAGCCCACAGCTACCACTTCCTTCCTGACTCCTTCCCTGGCATACCTAGACTCCCAGAGGCACATGCCTTAGGTCTGAGGGGAAGGACAAGGAAGGAGAGGCATTGCTCAATGCAGCGCCTGCTCCCCCCTCAACCCCTGTCCCAAACCAGCAGTGCTGAATCTCCCTCCACCTCTTTTCTCCTTTGCATTTAAGTGTGTCAGGCTGTCAAGTAACAGGAAGGAAAATTATTACCAGAAGGCATATTTAATGGTCTGTGATTCTTCAATTCTCATCCTCCTGGACCTCAAAAGTTGCTTTGTTTTGGATGTCAGACTAACAGATGCAGCAGAAACAGTTCAAGTCATTACTCATCTACAAACTGCACACCTCTCCCACCATCAGCTGTGTTCCTGGAGATGAAATCTCACTATTCCTTCTGCCATGGAGTTCCTAAGTGGTACTGGGCACATCCTTTACATTAACATATTAATAGCTAATCCAAATTCATTAACCAATATCCACGTGCAGCGACAAAACCATGTCAGCTTCCCCATGCAGGTCTCAGCAGGAAGGAGGACTCAGCAGGAAGAAAGACAACAGTGCTTTGGGGGGTAGCACTGAAGAATGACTGAGACAACATCTGCTGTGATTTATGGAGGGAAAAATTCTTGGTCTCAGCACTTGCAATTTTCATGGAAGTAAATGAAAACTCAGCTGTACTTTGGATGGTATTTAAACTACTCCTAGAGGATGTGTGGATCAAGAAGAAAAATAAAAAACCCACCACACACACTCCCATCCCCATTAGCAGCCTGTAAGATAGAGTCAGTTCCCTGTAATTTAACTTACAACCCTTCCATCTTTATTTTTCCCTGGGGGCAAATTCAGCCCTGACCTAAACAGACAAATTCCATTAAATTACACTGGGACTCAATCCAGTACTGCCAGGTCACCCAATAGCCTTGAAAATATGGGTGAAACCTACTTTGTCCCCATGGGAATAACAAATCGTTACAAGTTGCTGCACTATTTTTCCAAGTACATCATCATTGAATTTCTCTATCATCTGCATGTCACTAAATTGAGTCAACACAACAGTCTGAATTGGTAATGAGACCCTTGGCCACTCACCCCTTACTCCCGGTAAGGAATGATACAGGGCCAGTTCTGTCCACAGGCAGACAGCTGTTTCTACAGCCCAAATCAGATCTCTGCAGCCACATGCTCAGTTTCCTCATCCACAGGACTCACACATGACCTCTTCAGCAATCTTTTCGGAGAGATATAATTATTGCTTTAAGACAGCTCTCCAGGCTAAGTTTCATCAAGCACTTGAAGAAAGAATATATTGTCTATACATTCATCCTGCAATCAATCTCAAGTGAAATCTGCCATAATTCTCATGATTTTGATAGTCTATTAATATAGACAATATTGCCAAATAATTTAAACCCGTTACATCATCATATACAACCACTTCTAACAGACAAAATTTAAAAGTAGCCAATGACATTTGGATAAGGCCACTTTTAGATCACTGTAGGAGGTGATGGTCAAGTGATCCTTGCCACAGCACATAATTATTTGAAAAATCATGATTTAAAAAGTGAGTAAAGGGTTTCACAAACAAGAACAAGAGGACCACAATTATTAACAATCCTTTCTGATTTGAACACATTTAATGGAGCATTGCTACTTGAATGCTTCAAGAACACTGAATATTCTGCTGTTCGAAATAGTTTGTAAACATCTTGCATTAAAACTGGTAAGAGCACTATGAAGACTTTTTGCATGCTTTTCCAGCTCTAGGAAAAACCAGAAGGTATCAATCACCCAGGTTTAACAGCAGCTGACTGAAGCCATTCATTGAGTTGTGCATTGCTACCACAGTGGCCCCATGAATAAGTCTCAGTCACCCCCTCCTTTTATTGTTCCTCTGAGTGGACTCTTAACAGCACAATTTTCTTCCTTTTTTTCTTGCCTTCTAAATGGTTTTGAGAGATCAGCTGGAAAGAAACACCATTAGTAAAAACAAAAGTTTTCAAAGAAAAAGTGGGAACAAAGTGGACATATTGGAGACAAGTTGTGATTCATGGCCTACACTGTGCTTTGCCCCTCTCTTTACCTCAATACACTTTTCAGTTTTACTGCTGGGTAAGAGCAGGGCAGACCATTGCACTTCTCCTAGCAACCAAAAATCACTTAGGGGGAAAAAAAAGGCATGTTGTCTGCTGAAAGGGGAAACAGAGATACTTGGAGTCATACAAAGACAGACATATGTTCTTTTGCATTTCATTCTAAATTGAGCAGTTGTCAAAAAACAATCAGTAAATAATAATAATAAGCAGTTCTGGTTTACACTGATGCACATTTAATTAAATATCTGTTTGCCTACTTGTCACATTTCATTTTCCTTTAATTCAGTGCTTTAATGGTTCCTGCTACTGTTTAGACTTTTGTTTTAAAGGACATAAATTCTATCCCTTACATTTTCTGAAGTTATTTTCTATACTTATATCTATACACACTTCTAATGATCTCTCCACACAGTTGTTTTGTGGTTTTTAATCTAGATTTACATACAGAGAAAACTGTTCTTAGGCATTTAAACACAGCACTAGATGACAATTTTATCATAGGATCCTCCTATTCTAAATGTTAAGATTTTACCCCATAGATAGGATTTACATATTACTGAATGCTTTGTCTGATCTCATTAGATAAAGACCACACTGCACAGTTTAAGAAGATGAAACAAGTTCAAGCAGAAGAAAAAAAACCAAAACAACAAAGATAGAATTTTGTAATTCAGACATACATCTAAATAGTCAAGTCACACTGAGTAGTTTAAAAATCAAAGCATTATAATCTAAAATCCAGTCTGGTGACAGAACAGATGCATAAATCAAGGATAAAATGCAGCCTGCAGTATTTCTGATAGTTATTCGTTTTCCATTGAAAGTCCTTTGTTTAATAGTAGTTGCCTTGACATAAACCAACTATTTTAGTTAGTCCACTGAATTCTTCTTACACACCATAAAAACATATATACAAAAAGTCCCAGCCAATTTATCACAGCACTTCTGCAGTACATCAGGTTAAAGCCAGCACAGACCTTGGTTCACTGCATCAAACTCCAAATCAGCGTTTTCTTGAAGCCACTCCAAGCAAAACTGGACTAAGACAATTTAACAGAAAAGCTTATTCACTTCATGGTTAAGTGATATTAAAATGCCAGAGCAATGATAAAAGCCTAAACATACAGAGTATGAAACAACCCTGAAGTGTTCAGGGACCAGCACTCTCCTGGTAAGCATGACAGAGGTGCTTTGCTTCCCCATTCATTCACTCATTCATTCATTCCCTACACTATCTAACCCAGCTCCTCTGCTGGGTATCTCTCCCCATCAAGCCATGGACCCAGAATCAGGCTACTATTCCACTCTTTCTCCCAGCTTACAGCACAGTTTCTCTCTCCAGAAAATGGTCAGAGAGGCACAGTGCTACTGTACACACAGCAACAATAAGCATCACCAGGTCTCAAAGGTGACATAATATCTGGAAAGTGAGAAGAAGGATGTACACAGAGATTCTTTTACTGCAGGCTTCTACTAGAGTGACAATCCCAAAGAGATCAAGTTCTCCAGGGAAAGGCAACCCACGTGAAGAAAACATTCTTTTCCAAACTAGCTTGGTCCAACAGCTTTGGTATGCCATTTGAATTTTTAGTAATACTGAAAGAAATTATCCTGTCTATTCAGGATAAAAACAAGCTGTTAAAACTGGCCATTCCATTTGTCATCTGAGCTACAGAACACACAGACCTTGAAGACTGCTTGACAACTCATGATTATAGGGCTTCTCCAGCATTGAATAGTTTTCACAACAGGTTTTTAACTCTTGACATTTTCAGAGCAGTAAAAAAAGTACCTCTGGTACCCTGGCATGAACTGTCCCTCCATTCACTATGGATGAGGAACAAGTCAACTGATGTCAGTTACCTGGCATTTTGGTTTTAAAAGGTTAATTTTTTTCCACTCAGTTTATTTTGTAATCAATGGCAAGTGATTAACACAGCTCGCTGTGTTTTACAACTTGCTGCTGGTCGTTAATTCCTTACTTATTTGTCCAATCTGCATTTATGACAGGCACATCAGAGAGATGCTCTTCTTTCCTTGGCACACTGCACTAAAGCTATAGAGGCAATGCCTAAATACAAATGCAAAGACCATATGCTGCAACAGACAGGGTGGCACAACCATCTAGGTAGTCTCTAATGAGTGAGACCATACTTAGCTCCTGGCATTCTCACTCATCCTACCAGTTCATTTCCATATATCAGACCAAATAAACTGTTCTCCGAAATAATCTGAGGAAAAGTGATGAGAGAAAGTAAAAGCAGGATATGAAGTATAAAGTAGCACAGTGGCAGGTCCTTCACTGTCATCAGACTCAAGAATTCTGCTGGAACTGAAGTGGTAGAATGAAGACTCACTGACAAGGGTAATTTTGCAAGCAAATGCCACATATTGTTTAGAGTGCTTAAAACCAAGCTTGGAATAATATCTTGTGCACCGAGCAATTGAAAATGATGAGGAATAAATCCAAAGATGTTTTGTGTTCTTCCAGTCATCACTTGGGGAAGTAGAACTGAAGGAGTATCCCCACAACCACAACAAATGATAGCACTGGAAGTCTGCAACAGCACCTGTGTGCACACAATCTCGATGGGTTACAAAATACACACTGGAATCACTAGATAAGGGTGACCTTCAGTTATCAGCAAGCCAGAGACACGATGGTTCCTGGTAGAAACAGCAATGCAAACAAGCAACAAAGAATAATGTTTGCCAACCTATCTAGTACATTAGCAGAAAGTTCTCTCACAACCCAATTAAACAGATGCATTAACTCAGGGATCTGCAGACAATAACTATTATTTAGTTAGTTTACAGAAAAAAAAAATCCTCAGGAAAAAAAAAATCAAAAATTACTAAGGGAGAGGGGTAAAGAGTTTAAAGTTCAATGCACATACACAAAATACTTCTGCCAGAACAATGTTTAGATTTATATCCTCACTTCACATTTGTCCAGGACCCAGAGATGAATCTCAGTAAGCCTTGGCCATCAGAGCACAGCAGCTCAATGTAAGTATCAGCAGGTTATTACACAGGGACTACTGGTTAGTTTGTCCATTGTTGCTTACGTATTTATTGATGAAGGCTATTATTTTACTAAAATTAAGAGAACATCTTGGATCTCTTCCATAGCAGCAATGCCAAGATGAGCTGCAGAGGTGGAATTAAAAAGCCATTTTTTATTTAATGAACTTTTGGCTTGAAAAAAGAATACATATCTTTACATACAGACACAGCGCAAGAATAAGCTTGGGGGAAACTCTGTTCTAGTAAAGACTGCACTGTAGAAAGGAGTAACCAGAACTGAGGCATCAATATGCACTTGTACTCTAGTATTTTTTTTAGTTGTTGTAGTGTTGCATAATAATTATGTCAAGACAGACAAAACTGGCACCAACACCAGTCTTTTGTTAAAAAGTTCTCGTGCCTTCACTCAGGGGATTTTGCTCAGGCAACACTGACTCCTTTCCTCATAGGCAGCTCCACACAGTACTGACTCCTTTCTTCACTGGCCACCTAACTCTGCCTCTCACACAGCATCTTACCTTATCTGTCCCTTGCAGGACTGTATGCCCCTTCCTCCCCACAGCACAGCCAGCAGATCCATCCCAAACTGCAGAAAACTCCAGGTCTCAAGCTCCAAGTCCAACTGCAAATCGTGGCCAGCTGACCCACTCTTTTATAACGCCCCACCTCACTGGGCAGGCAAGGCTGTCTCCACTCCTGGTAATCAGTACAGCTGTAATCCACTGGGAATTGCTGCACTATGCTTACAACTTATCTTCCCATAGCGCTGCACATAACAAGAAGCCAACTTCATCTTGTGGGAAGATTACAATGACAGTAAGCCAAGATAACATCGCTTGCTTTCTCAGTGTTTTGTGAACTCAACAGCAACATTCACACAGAGTTCAGTGGTGCAGAATCAGGACGTAAATGGGCCTTATTTAATTATCCATACAACAACGAAGTTAATAACCATGGGTGATTAGCAATTATTTTATTAAGGAAAAACGTCTGAGGTGAGCACAACACTAAACTCAATCTTATTTCTGAACTAATAACTTCAGCTGTTTAACTGTTGTCCACAATTCATAACAGAAGCCAAGTGTGAGAGTAAAGATGGTGAGAACAAAATACACATCTGCACATCTTTATTTCCATACAAATATTTTGTATTCCAAGATCCTATAACTAACAGTCCACATGACTATCCTGTATAAAAGGTATTCTCAACATTGTGTCTGAAGTAGTGATTTGGGATCAGATCCTGTACCCATCCACCTACCAAAACAAATATTTTTGAACATGCAAGATGTGTTCTGTCAAGTACAACTGCAAGAAAACTCATGTAACAAAAAAAGGGTACTGTAAAAATTCAGCAGTTACACATATGAAATGTCTATTCTGTCAGAACCAAAAAGCCAACACATTTTATTTATTTATTTATTTGGCAAGAGCAAACACTTTCTTCTGCCTTCTTTTTGTGAAATAAAGAGATTTTTTATAGAAATATAGAAAAGCACACCAGTAAGGGAGCCTCTTGGCAAGCAACAGCATCAATATCACTGCTAAGTATCCTCCCCAAGGTTGGTGTGAGAGGTGTGAGCCAGATGGCAGCCACGGGAAGAGCAAGCTCTGCCATGCCAGCTGAGATAACAGATAAAACCTGACAGCAGCGTCCTCTTAGGTGGCTGAAACAGAATGCACAGAACCTGTTAGCAATCTATTTAGCCCAGATCAATATTTGAATAGCAATTCAAGGGTAACAAATGGCTAAAAAGCCATTGCATACTCCTCAGTAATTTCCACTAAATGGTTCAGCAGCAGACAGAGCACGTCTCGAATTCAGGGCTATGAGCCCACATAGCTTTGCTATGGAAAAGTGACCCCTGCAAATGGACTTGATTGGACAGACCAGCCAAAGCCTCCCTTCCCTCTCATCACACTTTTTGGCACATGTCCTTGATACTTTCTATGCATCCTTAAAAATGTATTTTAATTCTTTTGTCTACTTTTAAGGTCGCATATCCTTAGCCTGCATTGCTAAAACTCAATTTCCCCGAGCAACATCAATCTCATCATTCCAGACAGTTCCTAATGGAAGGATTATGGTAGTCAGTACTACATAAGGGCTTAAAACCCCCTAATTTCAACTTTTCAGAAAGATTTGTGGAGTATCAGACTATTTCCAGAGCTCCAAATTAGCAAAGACACAAACCAAAGTACCTGGATTATCATATTACTTTTCAAGCAAGTCCATCTCTGGAATTACAATGACAGGGCTCCCTCATTGCTTATCTTCTGCACATAAAAACATATTTTTGCAATGGCAAAAGGAAGAAAGCAAAATCTTAAGATTAATTCGGCAAAACCTGTCATCATAGGCATAGATGCATCCTCACTCAGCAAAGTTTTAAAACCTATGATTAACTTGGAACAAGTATTTAAATTCTTAGTAACTTCAGCAAGACTCTGGCTAAGAGATGGAAGCATTTAAATGCTCTGCAGGATTGGGTCCTATGGAAGAACAAGGTAAAAGAAACAAAACTGCAAACTCTCCAGAATTTTACTTTTAAGGCATTAAAATGCACACGTTCCACAGAAGCAAAGGTTATCCATCAACAGCAAAACTCACATGAGAGACCAGGACCCTGTCAGCTCAAATATTCACTGGAAGAATATACTCCAGCTTTATATGTAAGCCATGTTCTGCAACAGGCAACAGGGACCTGCACAAGGCTAGATATGTAACTCATTGGCATGGAGGAATAAAATAAATTTTAAGAAAATTAAAAGGAAAATAAATACAGAATGCTTCAGACACTACACCATTTCAGATGCACACTCTTCATTAAGAAGTGCTTGTGAAATATATTAATATGATGATAAAATGCTGGTTTTACAGAATCATTCTCATATCTTTAGCACCTTCTCCCATTCAAGAGCATCGCACTTGCAGTTTTCAAGGGACTTAAGGTCAGCTCTGACACAAAAGGTTGTCATTTTCTTTGAAAATACTTTAGGGTCCTACCAGGCCAGGGTCTGGCCCACCAGTACCTGTGTTCACATCAGTTTTTACCTTTTCTGTTAGTATTTGTTCTTTTAAACTTAATTAATTACCAGAAGAAGGAAAACAAAACACAGAACAATGAAAGAACAATCTACTGAACACTATTAAAAATCCACATGTAATCAGCTCTTTAACTCCAGTAGCTAGTGGCTTGCTTAATGTGCAGACTGTCTAGTGGGGTGTTTTGTTGTTTGTTTGGGGGAGTTCTGTGTGTGTTTTGGTATTCGGGATTTTTTGTGCTTGATTTTTTCTTTGTTTGCTTTGTGTCAAGAACAATAACCAAGACTGATAGTTAAAGAAAAAAAAAAAAAGTATTTAAGTTATTCACTCATCGGAGTACAAGAACATGGGCAGGGTTACAGGAAAATCAAAAGCACTATAATAAAACCCCTAAAAATCTACATATGTGTATGTAGCATATGTTTTCTGCCACTTTCACTGAGCTGTGTAATTTTCAGGTGTCCTGAAAGCATGGACAGCAAAAAGTAACTTTAGAAGAAAGAGATTATCATTTTCACTATGCCACTTTTCAGTTACTAAATAAAACTGAACTCAGAGGGAAAAGGATGGTTAACATGCCTCAAATACTACAGTGACTATGTCTGGATCTCTTGCCAAGAGAAAAAACAAAAACACCCAGCCAAGCCTAACAGCAAAACCCCCTCAAACCCAGAAATGCAATAAGAGGTAACTTTCAAACATAAAAAACAAACCAAGGACATATTAAATGAGAAGCCTGTTGGGTTTTGCCTTTTATTCCTAAACTAAAGCATCACAAATAGTGCTGATGTTGATAGAGATCTTTTCAAAGCAACTAGTGGTATATGTCAGCCTAAGATGTGATTGTAATTACTATGCTTCTAAGGAGACAAAAGCACTGTGTGCCAAGCTTGCCTGCCAGTATTTCTTCAAAGCTACTTGTTAGTCATTTCGACAATAACAGCTTATAGCTACTTGGTCATGATGTGCTATCCACAAAGCTCTTTATTTATTTATTTCAGAGAGTTGTTAATGCAGGCAAGCTTGACAGTCTCTGCAATACCTTCTCACAAAACGGGAATATCACATATATTCCGGGGAGCTTCTTGGCCATTTGTTCTAATGGTCTAGCTCTAAATTACCTGCACCGCCCCACCCTCATAAGGCTTAACCAGAACAAACGTTCTACATGTGCTCCCCGTGACAAAACTCGAATAAATTACGTCGTTCCAGCAAGCTGGTTAATTGCATTTGTTTCATATATCTCCAAACAGACTGGTACTTTAATTACATTCTGTAACACCAAGCTACTCTGATGCACTTTGTCACTTCCACTGAGCACTTTAATTGTGTTCCTTCTAGCTACATACAATTTTAAACACTTGCTAATAATTACATTTCTATAACCTGATGTTTGCAGTTTGTACACAAAGACACCTCCAATATGGGTGGTCTTAAAGTTACGGATCTTTTGTTACACCAAGAAAAATAGAGCAAAACATGAAACAAAATCCCTTCAAAACTATGACTGTACTGACAGACATAAGGGTTCTATTAAATCATTTTACAGTTAAAAGTTCTCCTGTTTGTTTTAGCACGTGTATATATTTTGTATCAATTTTCTTGCTGACTGACCAAACCCAAGATTAAACTGCAGAGCGTATCATGGACCCAAGGTAGAACTGCACTTGAATCTGTCCCGATTCTCCTTTGCCTCCTTTCTTGCTAGGGGGTGGTGGAGAAACACCCAAAGCAGCCTGTGACTGCAAACAATAAACCCTGAGCCCTTGCCTCGGGACTGATACAGCAAATGCTGCGAACAGCTTCTTGGAACAAACTTTGCTCTGACACACACACAGAAACACGGAGGCTCCCAGGCACTGCATCCATCTGAAGCCTAAAGGGCTGCTCAGGGCTGCAAGTGCCCGGTGCCAGCCGGGCTGGCTGGGGCCGGCACACCCGCTGTGGAGCTGGGCGCCCGCTCTCAGCAGCACAGCGCCCACCCCTACTCCGAAAGCACTCTGCCCTTGCACTCAAGTCTCGCCCTGCTAAACCGTACTTCCCCAGGATGATAATTTACAGCTCCCCATCTAGCACTTAAACTCGAAACCACAAGAAACGCTGCAGAGCACACCCAAAGGGGGAGGAGGGGGCGGTGTTCATAGGGAAACCCACCCTCTCCCCAGACGTCGCTAAGCTTCACGGCAAAGGCTCCCTGGGGGCAGCTCGGAACGGGGCCGGCGCTGCCGGGGAGGCGCTGCCGCCCCACCTGCCCGGCCCGGCTCGGCTGGGCTGGGCTCGGTTCGGCCCCGCTTGGCTGGGCTGGGCTCGGCGGGGACGGGCGGAGGCGGAGCGGGGCGCTCGGGCCGCGCTGCCAGCCCGCCTCCCTCCCTTCTCTCCGAGGCGCTGAGGGACTCTGGAAACCCGCCAGTCCGCCTCACCTGCACCACAGGCTGGGCTAACCTATTTATTTCATCACCTGGCTCTCCCGGTGGAAAGTTTAACAATAGAAGGCGGCAAAGTAATACCAGCTACAACAACACTCTGCTTCTCCTTTCCCCTTCCCGCTCCCCACCCCCAAATAAAAGATTTATCACGGTAGTTTTTTACTCTTTGCTCGCCACGTCAAGCTGACATTATTCCATTCATAAGCTGCTTTTCCATTAAGTTAGGAGACGGAAGGGCTGCTTATTGGAAACATACATTCTCCCTCTTCCCATCCCTCCCTCCCTCCCCAAATACCATTTTTATACCAGGAACAAACTTAGGGCTCTGTAACGTTAAAGCTTATAATGCCATCCATGTGCTGTCCCAAATCAAATTCAGATGAAGGGGATTTCTGCACAGAAATGACATATCTAAAATAAGCGAACTTACCATAGACTTGAAAAAATGCAAATCCGAAGAGCAGGAGTGGCGTCAGCAGACCCATTTTGACATATTAAAAACAATCCCGATCGCTTGCGAGACCAATTCCACAGAGATTAAAAAAGGGGAGGAAAAAAAAAAAAAAAAAAGGAAATATAAAAAGAGGGAAAAAAAAAAGAAAAAAGTATCCAAAGCCAGTAAGAGGTAGGTCCAAAAGTTTTCAGTTTCCTAGCAGCTACTTAAAGTGGAAATGGAAATCTTCAGTTCAAAAGCTGGAGATGCAAAGGTCTTGAATGTGACACTTTTAGATCCATACAGATTAGAGAAGCAGCGAGTGAGCTCCGAAGGCTTCTGCTTCGCACACACGCTCCTTCCTAAATTCCCACCAATCCAGCCCAAGCAGGGGAATTATTCAAGTGTGTCTAAGACTCTCTTTAGGATCCATGGCAATCCAAAAGCAAGGTCTTTCTTCGGAAGACAAGGAGAGACTCTGAGAAAGGACCTGATTCCTAGAAAGTGCTCCACAAACTTCCCGGCACTTTTCAGGAAAACCATTGGTTTGGTTCGGCTATTTTGCCTTCCTCTCGCCCTCCCCCTACCCCTTTCTCTCTCCCTTTCTCTCCCCAAATCAGTTCAAGCTGCAGAGTTTCTCACTTAACTTCCATAATAGGAACGCCCAGGCAATGTGCTACACGGGAGGGGAACGGCTTGCTTTCTCAGCATCCCCTCAAAAGAAAAATAATAATAATAATTGAAAAAAAAAATATATATCTATAAAGCCGTGTTCCCTAGACCTCCCTCCTCAGTGGCAGCGGAGCGGGAACTGTAGGAGGGCAGGAGCCCGGCGCGGTGGCGGCGGGGGCTGCGCAGCTCGGGGCTCTCCCGCCGCCGCGGCTCTCCCGGCGGCCCCGCACTCCGCGCCGCTCGCCTCGCTCCGCTCCTCTCTCCCCTCCTCTCCCGCCGCCTCCGCCTCCCACCGCCGCGGACACACCGGCTGGCGGGGAGAGGGAGGAGAATGAGCGCGGCTCCCGCGGCTGCCTGGGGAAGGGAGGCTGCGGGGTGTGGACTAAACCACTGCGCTCCACACCCACGCGTCCCTCTCTCTCTCTCTCTCTCTCTCTCCTCGCGGGGTAGGGAGATGGGGACGGCGGTGTCAGCAGGCAGCCGCAGGGCTGGGAATCAGGAATTAGGATCGCTGCCTCCCCTCTACAGTTGGGTGTAGGTAGGATTTACATGATTGCTCCTCACCGCTTCCTCTTTAATGGGCAGCTAATTTTTCGGTAAGTGATTTCATGGAACTGTTCTCTAGTTGTTCATTTCCCCTCTCGCGCGCGCACGCAGGCGCTCGGCAGCGAGACCCTCGAAAGGATATTCCCCGGGGATCTCTCTGCTGGCCCGCTCTGTGGAAAAGGAAAAATGAAATAAAACACAAAACAAAAGATCGCACGTGTCCCAGAGAGCCGGCGGGCTCCGCCGACACCCAGGAGCCTGCAGCCTCCCTCGGGCCCCTTGGATGTGGCGCAGCTCCCGCCAGAGGGAAAGTTTGGAGGTCCCCGGCGGCGGCAGTGACGGGGACGGCGGAACGAGCCGCCTCGCCCCCCAGGAACCGGGAGAACAGCCCCTCTCCCACACACGCTGAGAACAAACCCCGAAGCACCACCGCAGAAAGAGGGAGGGACACGAGGGAAGGAGCCACGGGGAGGAAAGAGGGATGGAAGCGGCTCCCGGTGCCGGAGCGGGGCAGACCCCGAGAGGAGGCACAGATATCCCGGGAGGGAGCTGAAACAGCCCGTGAGAGAGAGAGACAAAGATACCCAGTGAGGGGCGAGCACTGACACCCCGCCATGGGGGCACAGACACCCTGTGAGGGGACACAGCCAGCCCGCGGTGGGGGCACAGACACCCTGTGAGGGGACACAGCCAGCCCGCGGTGGGGTCACTCACACTCTGGGGGTCACAGACAGCCCTAAGGGGTCACACACACCGCAGAGGGGGCACAGACACCCCGATAGAGGGGCATGGACACCCAATGAAGGGTCACAGACACGCCATTAAAGGAATACAGACACCCCGTTCAGTGGTTGCACAAACCCCGTTCGGGGGTCACACACACCCCTGGGGGGCACATACACCCCACGATTTGGGGACATTCCCCGTTCGGGGGTCACGCACACTGACCTGGGGGGGACACATACACCCCGCAGTGGGGTCACACATTTCCCGTTCGGGGGTCGCAGACAGACCCTGGGGAGCTCATCCACCCCGCGATGGGGACACATCCCTCGTTCGGGGGGTCACACACACACCCTGGGGAGCTCATCCACCCCGCGATGGGGACACATCCCCCGTTCGGGGGTCACACACACACACCCTGGGGAGCTCATCCACCCCGCGATGGGGCGCGTTCCCCGTTCGGGGGTCACACACACACACCTTGGGGAGCTCCTACACCCCGCGATGGGGCGCGTTCCCCGTTCGCGGGTCACACACACACCCTGGGGAGCTCCCACCCCGCGATGGGGCGCGTTCCCCGTTCGCGGGTCACACACACACACCTTGGGGAGCTCCTACACGCCGCGATGGGGCACGTTCCCCGTTCGCGGGTCACACACACACCCTGGGGAGCTCCCACCCCGCGATGGGGCGCGTTCCCCGTTCGCGGGTCTCGCCCCGCTCGGGTCGCGCTCAGCCAGCCCGTCCCCGCTGTCCCGCGGGCCGGCCGCGCACACGGTGAAGCCCGAGCGCCCCCTACTGCCGGGCCGCGGGCAGGGCCGCCCCCCGCGCTGCCTTTTGTCACCGCGGCTTTGGGGTCCCAAAGGTTTCATCTCGCCTTGCTTTCTTTTTCTTCCTTCCCCCCCCCTTTATCTTGAGA
This sequence comes from Oenanthe melanoleuca, assembly GCF_029582105.1. NCBI lineage: Eukaryota > Metazoa > Chordata > Aves > Passeriformes > Muscicapidae > Oenanthe > Oenanthe melanoleuca. The sequence continues at coordinate 9,920,413 of NC_079333.1, forward strand.
TTTATTCACTTAATAATTTTTCACGTAAAGGATCCGAACTGTATCTCTGCATAATGTATACTACCCACACATACTCGCTTAAATGGTCTGCAAGTTAATTCTTCCTTAATTCTTGTGTGCACTCAGTGGCAGATATTTTACCGCTGCCAAACGTTACAGTGTCAGGGTTCTTAATATCTGAGATGATTACAGCGATTTCATAGAAAGCCAGATAACAACTCCAAAGCCTCTCGATGCAAATCAGGAATGGTGTTCCCCTATATTCGCAGTATGCCCTGCAGATAAGTACCATAGAGTCACAGAATGGTTTCTTTGGAAGGGACTTTAAAGGTCCTCTGGTTCTGAACCCCCTGCCATGGGCAGGGACACTTTGCACTGGACCAGGTTGCTCAGAGCTCATCCAGCCTGACCTCGATCACTTCCAGGGATGGGGCATGCACAGCTTCTCTGGGAAATCTGTGCCAGTGCCTCACCACTCTCAAAGAATTTTTTCCTAATGTTTAATAAAAACCTACTCTCTCTGTCACTTTGAAGCTATTCTCTCTTGTTCTGTCACTTCATGCTCATGCTAAAAGACCCTCTCCTTCTTTTCTGTGGTCTCCAGGTACTGAAAGGCCCAATTAGGTCACCCCAAAGCCTTCTCTGTTCCAGGCAGAACAACCCAAATTCTATCAGCCTTTCTTCTAATCTGCCTGCGCTATCCCTCTGCTCCCCTCGGTGCCTGCTCTGGGCTGGCTCCAGCAGGTCCCTGTCCTTGCTGTGCTGAGCCCAGAGCTGGATGCAGCCCTGCAGGTGGGGTCTCAGCAGAGGGGCAGAGGGGCAGAATCCCCTCCCTGGTCATATATTACTACACCTGAAGATTACCTCATGAAGAAAGCTGTAAGTAAGGCTAATTAGGCTAAAGTGATCAAAAAGTTGTTCTTTTTTTCAAGACAAAAGGACCACAACTACTCAATGCCAGTCTGTATAACATACGTGAAATATTAAAGAATATTTCCCTTTGCGGTGGACATTTCGATACAATGGTGCTAGTGAAAATGCTGACTTGTTTAAAGCAAAGTTTTAAATTGTAAATAGATTAACAGTGTACAGCTCTTTTCCTGCTTCTCAAATAAATTTAAGATAAATTTAATAATAGCTGATGTAGGCCAGAACACTTGGTAGATATATACTGTGTTCAAAACCTTAAGGTACAAAGGTACCCATAGAAGAGTATAATGACTCATACAAACTGTTTCACTGTTCCCAGTGAAATCAGTGGATTATCCATTCTAGCTGCTATTTTATTCATTCCCTTCCAGAGAACACCACTTTTCAACTATTAAACACTTTGCAAAACTTTGAAGTTTCAGCCAGATTTAACCAAGCCTTTTCATGCACAGATTTTACTCATGTGTGTATCACTGATTTTTTTTTTTCCTTTGAGAAAACTTAGCAGTTCACCAGAATAATATAAGAGGTCATCCAAAGATGTGCAGGGTCAGTACAGCAGAGGTGCAAATGTGCCATGGCTTACAAGCACAGGACAAGTGACACACAGATCAGAGTCACTGGCCTGTGAGCAGGGTTTGCTGGGAACAGTGTGTGCTTCCATTCTAAGATGAGGTCCAGATACTGGAATAAAAAAACATATGCTTGTCTCTCTGGTCTTTCAATAACCTCCAGTGAACACGGCCAACAGGACAGATGTTCTCTGCTTGAATAGCAAAGTCTGTACAGAGGAACTGAATGTGCCAACTATTTGTTTGGCCATGAGCAATATGCCACCTGATTAAATACTTGTGTGAGCAGGATGAGGAAGAGACGTGTCAGGAGCAGTGTGCATAAAGCTTTAGTTCAAGGGGTGTTGTTGAGGGGGAACTTAAAAACTGGGAAAGGGCAGAGTAAGACTGCACTAATTCGTACTCAGGTCAGTCATCAAATGAGGCAGGACTAATTTGGTAAAGAAGCAGTGAGATTAGATGTGTCAGTGCTACAAGGAAAGGTTTCGTTGCTTTCCCAATGATATTTCATATCATTGATTTGTAGACCCACACATCTGCATTAAAATATATATTTAGTGTATGAAACATTGGATCCAGTGTTTAAGAACCAGTGTTCTTAGCTTTCTCTTCTCTACCATTCATAGCATTTTTCTTCTAAACCAACATTACCATTTCTGGTGTTACACGTATATATAAAATACTGTACTTGCTGATTGCCATAAAACCCTCTTGTTATCCTCTCATAGAAGAAAGGTTTAAGTTGAGGTGGGGCATATAGAATTTCTTGTGGATACCAGAGCTATTCACCCAGGCAATTACTGAAAGTGAATAGAGATCTTTAATATCAAAGAATGTACATGTGATGAGCGTGTAATTTAAATGTAGGCAAGTTCAGTTAGGAGGCTGGTCCTTCTAGACTGTGGAGCAGACAAAAGGCAGATCCAGAGGATAATTCAGAGTATGTAATGTTAGGCACATCAGAAACATGAAAAGAGAAAGGAAGAAAAATGACACAGTGAGCACAGACCTTCCCATAGAACAGAGTTTTGTCTTCCTCTGTGCTTTTCTGTTCCAGGTCACCGGCTTCTGATGCCATCTGACTATTGAATACATGATGAGAGAACAGAATTTATAGATTTTAATCCTTATAAATGCTGAAGCATAATTATTATTCCTGCTACAATCAATAAAGTCTTCCACAGGAAGATTGGTCATGAGAGGTAAATCAGGAACTGGGTCCAGGAAAAGAAGACACGTTGGTAGAAACTGTGTAAGTAAGTACTGTGGCTTGATCTACCCACAAAGCCCCCTGAAAAGAAGTTTTCCTGCTGTCCTTGGATACCATAACTATAATAATTCTGATTAATCTGCTTTTCTAAAACCATCCTTGTGGATTTAAATAAAAAAAAATAAGAAAAGAAAAAAAAAGGTGCCAGAACTAGAAGCATTTCCTTCTTACTTCTTTCTCTGTCTCACAGGTGCCTCTTGCAGCACAGAGTGTCACCTTCTGCTACAACATTAAAAATTCCTGAGTTGTGGCATCTGACTTCAGAGTTTTTCTCTGGAAATACCATTCAAGCAACACTAAGAGCCCTATTTTGAAATATCCTTACTTTGCTAGACTGAGTTAGTATGTCTGCACTATTTTTAGTTGCTAGTACAGCTACAGTGCTTACCACAATTATAAGAACGATCTACACTATTGGTAAGATAAATATTTGGCAAATTAAATTAGTGCAAGTTTTTCATATACATCATATGCTCAGTTTAGGGTTTACATCCACAGCTCATTAAATGTGCAAAAAGAAAGATGGTACAGTTTCTTGACAATCATTATAACAGCCTCACCTAAAATAAGAGTTACTTGATTATTTTAGAGTGAGATTCAGAGCAGGTAGTAAGCACAAATATGTAGCTGCAATGTGGGAGGGTTCTGGTCAGGTGTCAGGAAACAGGACTTACAAACACGTGCCCAAGGGGACTGTGGAATCACTATCCCTGGAGATATTCAGAGATTAATTGGACAATATCCTAGACATTGGAGGTGAACCTGCTTTGAGTTGGACTAGAGAATTTCCAGGGGTCCCTTCTAACCCACATTTTTCCATGGCTCCATGATTCTGTGACTGGCAATACTGACAAAGCTCCAGTCATGCATGTGTACTTTGTTTGACACTGAACACCAAGGTTTCTTAGTAGAGAATTATGTACTCAAGTGTTCAGTAGCACTCACTTCTATTATAAATTACATTAAACTGCACATACAAGCTATAAATAGAAGAATTGCTTGATTTTCCTCAAATTTAAGCTTGTTGCAATAATAGGAGCCTTTGCTGAGAGACTCCCATGCAGATTGAGCAGTGAACATTACAGGAGTAGAAAAGCATTCCTTGCTCTCTGGTGATTGGAAACACTTTCCTTTGGAACTGCAGTATTTAGAATTAATGGCCTTTCTGCCAAGTGCAGTAAGTTGCACATCAGGCTTATGGTTGTCTCCAGACTAGACTGCAACTTGAATTCTTTATTTGCAACAGGTCACACTGCATCCCTTCCACTCCTTTTCCTGACTACAGCTAGCTGGCCTTCCCCAAGTCAGGAATTTCCTCTTAGCCACTAATATTTTCATATTTGCATGTCTTATAACATCTCTTCTTTGTGAGAGCTGTGAGTGTGCCTGTCTGCTGCATCAGGAAATTCTCTTCCCTCTCTTATATCCAGAACTCTGTGTAAGTTGTGCATTTCTTTGTCTAATGAAGTAAAAGTCAATTACTTAATAAAATGAAGGCACCAATTATGGAATAAAGAGCTAATCTATGTAAATAAGGACATCAAAGACATATTCTATCAACTAGAATTAAAACAAAAAGAGTAATTTAGTATATTCTTTTGATAGTGTGTCCTCTATCTGGACATTCATTTTAATTAAAAAATAACAAAAATGCACTCTGCTCTAATTGATACAAAAAACTGAAACTATTCCTTAGGTGACAAGATAAACTTAATTTCCAAAGACAGTTTGCCTTTTTAGGGGACATAAGGTGGACCTTGTGTCATTCCAAAAAAGAATGAGTGTTTATAATTAATAACTGGAAGGTGATAAAATCTTACAGTGTCTATGGGAGAGATGGAAAAGTGAAATTATCTGTAGAAAATTGTATTTTTTCATAGTGTGATCAGATGGATTCACGTGAAATTAAATGTTGCTACTGCACCCTGACTTCCAAGGATCAGAAAATCAGCCTATACTTCAACACATTTCTAACTGTACACAATAATACACAAATAAGTCTTAAACTGAGCTCCATATTCCTACATAATTATATTAGAAATAGCATGTTATGCTCTCTTATTAAGTGACATATGTCACACTTTCCATAACAAGTGCTTATTGACAGCCAACTACATTAGCCAACAATATTTACACTTTAATTACAGCTTTTAAAATGGAAATATGTAACTATAATATGTACATAAGTTAACAGTTGGGCTTGATATCTTAGAGGTCTTTTCCAACCTTAAAAATTCTGTGATTTTATTATATGATATGTTAACAGGGCCAAAATTTATATAAGTAGATCCCTGTGTAAATGTCCATTATGTAGATACCCATTTGTAGATGGGCAAATATTCTTATAATAGGCAGTGTTTAATTTAATAATGTAGGAAACAAGATTTATTATGTCAGTAACAAGTCAATTTAATTGGAAATTCTAATAGACACATCCAGTATTGTTGTTGAATCTTAAATGGCTTCTGAATTTAGCTGGATTTCACAGTGATTGTTCTGTAGAAGACAGACTTAGTGTGTTCTCTTTGTTACCTCTGACCTCCAAAGTGTCATTGGCACAGATAGGTTATGCTTAGCATAATTTCTGCTTTATTACAGTCCTCAACTGTAATCATATATTAGCCAAAGCAAGGACCAGTTCTGGTGCCAGAGAGCTTCTGATTTATGAAGATGTCAGCTCCCAAGAATCTGGCCCATCGTTGTGGTAGCACCCCTAACAGCATTAGAGGGTCGTGCTTGTGTCTACCAGTGGATTTGTAATGTTCCCAGCAGGCTGTGATTCTTTTCTTGCAATATGGTGCTGTCAACACTGTTCTCATCAGTTATACATATCAGTGGATTATTAACAATATTTGTCAGACTTCTATATTAGTTTTGTCCCACAACAGCCTTGCCTCACTTCTGCAATAGAATTACATTTTACCTTGTCTCAAGAAATGCTTTTAAATTAGAATTGATGTTTCAGTTGTATGATTTTTCACTGCTGATGTAATTTAGTTTTCTATCTAAATTTTTATATGAGTATATGACTTATTTTTTAGAAGTGTGATCCTATTAAAGACAGCTGAAATACAGAGTTCCCGCAGCAGAATTTAGCTAATACCTCTCCCATGCATGGCAGACTAGAAGAGTGGTCAAAACTAATATAAATTTCAAAAGTAAATGAAAAAGAAACATAAAACAAGAAAAAACTTGAAGCCTCAGAGCAAGACTTCCCCTTAAAATGTATGCATTTAATCAAAGTGTTGAATACAGACAAATGTAAACACCAAGTACCTTATAGAGTCACTAGAGGAGCTATCATATTTTGTATATTTTGCAGCTGAAGCCATTATAGGATTTGATTGCTTAAATTGTATATAAAATCATCAAACTTTTACCAGGAAAAGTACGTGGGAATGTTTTCCTCTGTGTTGCATATCCCATTATCCTGGAAGCAGCTGTGCCAGCTCCTTTAAAACCAATAAAACTGAACATGCAGAGGGGCCAGCTCAGAACACAGAAACAGAAGCCAATGATTCATTTGAATGTCTGTCTCTGAAACACAAAATAGCAATTACCTCAAAGCTGCTTGCTACCATAGCAAGGAAGACTCACGTTTAAAGCACACTGCTCACACAACAAAAAAAAAATATATTTTTTTTTCTATTCATTGTACAGCTTGCAATACTGGGCTGATGGTGGAATTTAACACATTTCAGTCTCAGGCACCAGTCCAGAGCTTGCCCATGATGATGGTGACCAAAAGTTATTACTTGATTCCCACTTAAATTATTTTAGAGTCAGCTCCTTGTGGACAAGAGAGACACATTGTAAGCTTATCTTCCCCAGACAATCAGCAATAGCTCAGCCTGCTAGGACAACCCAGAGAAGAATAGGGCAGTTCGCACTGCCATGGCCCAGAAGGTTCTTATCTCGAGAATGAAGAAAGGATTGGGTTTCAACAGCATCTACCACAATGAGATCCTGTTACCAGGATTGTGTATCTATGAACTTCTGTAATATAAATAGTAATTAAATCCTGCCCCATTACATGCTGAAAGATTTCTAAAAGAAATATGTCTTCCACGATTCTGGCAAAAAAGTTATATATAAAAACAAACAAACAAAAAAATACAAACAAACACAACATGCTGTTTAATCTGTAAGTGGCATATCTATTAAAATGTCAGATTTAAAGTATGGGATTTAAAGTAAGGGAAGCCACAAGATTACTTTTAAGAAAAAAAAAAAAAAAAGGGTAAATACCACTACACATGAAATTCAGAATTTTGTAATAACTCTTAAAGATAAGTAGGTGGTATCAAATAATGAAGAAATGTGCAGGATTTATTATTTTGCTATTTAGAAAGAAATAGCAGTCCAACCTGAAGAACAGAAGGAAGGAGATATTCTGATCTAAATATGCCCAGAATTTACTTCAAAAACTTCCCCAAGTGTTTACAGGACTTGAATTCTCATATTAAAAAAAACCACTGTAAGTCTTTTCCAGTATCCTTTGGAAGAAGTAGCACAGCTGATCTCAAATAATTTAAATAATGCAGCAGACCACCTGGGGAATTTTTCCTCTGGAAATTGTAGACAACCTTTCAAGTGACCTCTTTTTCATAGAAAATTTGCTTAAAATCTGATGTGGTTTTACTGTTGACCACCTTATTTAGTGCTTCTGCAGGCATAAGATAGAGCTGGTTATGTAATCACTAGTAGTACTGTCATAGAAATCTGAGAACCACTTTTTTCTTTTTTTCCCTACACAAATCTATTTTTTCCCTTTTGTCAGAAACTGTAGTGATAGGACAAGGGTGAATGGCTTCAAGCAGAACGAGAGCAGGTTTAGGTTAGATATTAGGAAAGAGATTATTTACTGTGAGAGTGGTGGGGCACTGGAACAGGTTTCCCAGAGAGGTTGTAAATGCCCTATCCCTGTTCAAGGCCAGGTTGGATGAAGATCTGAGCAACCTGGTCTAGTGGAATGTGTCCCTTCCAACCCAAACCATTCTATGATTCTGTGATTCTACTTCATTTCCTCAACATATGAGCTGGAAGTTGGTCAGTGATTCCATATATGCTCTGGTAGAAGTTTGAATGTATTAATTTACAAATGAACATAAAGCCACACTGCCCAAATGAAATGGAAACATCTAAGTCAAGAAGGAGCTTGAATTTTAGACACCAATAATTTGCAGTGACTACCCTTAAACTACTTAACATCAAAATACAAAGGATTATATTTCTGAAATATTGTGGAGGCCAGAACATATCAGTGATCAGCATATTTGCAGAAAAGTTTAGAGTTACTTAAGTCATGTCTTGGACAATGAATATAGAGAAAATTGATATAAGCCTTCCATAACACCAATACAGCAAAAAGAAGGGAGCTGGTGTCTGATACACACTGAGATGTCTCTTCCACCAGAAATAAGATTATAGATGCAAGAATGCCATAAGAAGGCTTCAGCATCTGAAGCACTAAATCCTGGATTTGTAGGCAGTGACTTAATCCAAAAACTGCCAAGAGAAATCAGTGGTGGACCAAACAACTGAGGAACATACTCCTTAAAAGAATGTCAAAATGAGCAAAAAAAATGAAATTAGTGCCGAGTGACAGCAAGTAAATGTAAATGTGAAGAACCCCAAGCATCTTATATAGATGTCTTGAAATATCTTAAAATACATTGGAAATTTTGAATTCTTTAAGTCATAGAAATCAAAGCTGTAATAATTAATAACCACCTTTCATAATCTAAGGAAATAATAGATGATAGATGGTTCTTTCGTATAGGAAAAGTGTCCCTTATTACATTTTCAAAACTCTTGCTTACCATTAACGTTTTAGATCTACATCATATTTAAGATGCTTAAATCAAACTGCTTAATATTCTAGACTGACAGGCTCATTAAGCAGAACAGTAGGATTGCTGTCATATGCACTTCAGGCACTGACAGTAGGAAATTTTCTATTTTTAATTCCAAATGTTTAAGGGAAAATTTTTATCATTAGAACTGTAACTGTACTTCTTTTATTTGAGAGGCACTACTGTGTGTTCGGCATCTCAACTTTATTTTGGTGATCTCTTACATTCTATACTATTTAAGCAAAAGAGTAGTGACAGCAAGGGCTTTGGTATAGTAGTTACCCAATTTTTTCATAATCTCTAGTAATTTCTGCCTGTCAATATTAAAGAATCATCTACTGCAACTATAGGTGCTCAGATTGATACCACTGTATACAAGTATATTATACATTTGGTCTATAGAATTTTAATATATTTAAAATACCTACCAAATTTTATTCAATGTTAAGAGCAAAACATTTCTGCAAAAAAAATCTTTCTCCGAGGCCAAGTTTATCAAAATCATATAGAGGTGCTTCACAGTGCTGTAGGGAATTGTGTGGAGGCCTCATTAGTGCTGCAAGTCAGTGTGAGTTCAGTTTCTAGCTGTTAGTTTCTTTTGAAGGTTCCTAACGAGTACCTATCTAAACATCTTTATTCTGTCCATGTATAGAAACTTCCCCCATTAAGATCATCCTTGATCTGGATATCTAGAAAATAAATCAAAGGCTTTTTAAAAGGAGTTTGGAGTGCTAAGTACTCTTCTTTCAGATCAAATAAAAAGTGCAAGTACAAATCTTTTGAGTAGTACAATACCTGATACTAAATAGGAATTAACATAGGATTCCTCAAGCAGCATGGCTAGGCTGGGTTAGAAGCTGTGATTTTTTTGTGATTACTGGTGAAGAAAGCAAAGACAAAAGCCAGGAGACAGGGAATTAAAATGTAATGGATTTAAAAACTGACATGGGCAGGAGCAGAAAGGGAATTCCAGGAGAAAAGAAGGAACACAAAGGTAACTTGGCAGACATCTGAGGAAAGAAATTACTTCTAATGCTACTTTTGTTACTTTCACAGAAAAGGAATCTCATATAGTCTTTGAAGAAGACAGGAAGGACTGAACCCGCTCCAGTTTCACCCCCTAAAAAAAAAGCCACAAACTACATGTAGAGAAATTCAGCTATTGGCCACACATTGTTCTTTCATATTTTCAATAAGGCAAGAAAAGAATATGGATTTTTTCAAATAATTTACCAGAATACTAGATCTCAACTCCTAAGTTACAACAGCTGCTGATAAAACCATTCTGTTTTTTTCTGCTGTGTTCTCAGGAAATATCATTATAAAGTCTGTTCAAAGAGTCTGTTTGTAGATCAGTACCTTCATCATTTTTTTTCTAATTATATAGAAGCCAAAATTGTAATATGAATAGTACCTAAATCTCACTGCCACATTAAATCTCAGTGACATGACAACACGTTCTTGCTCCTAGAAGTGAGCTGTTGTTTGTTTGTTTTTTTTTTTTGTTCCTTTCTTTGTTGATACCCTGTGAGAGGAAGAGTTCAGCTGAATGACTCTATTGCTTTGGAGGTTTGACCATATGGTTTGCTGAGACTGTTAAGGAACTCCAAGATAAAATATCCCAACATTTTTCTATTCTTGTCAAAATCTCTGTCTTTTAATATTGCATCATAAAAGGGTAGTGGTGCCATTTTTATTCATGCATCCACAATTTTGTGTTTGTACTCCTGCGTATGATTTGGGGATGTTGCTGCCATTTCACCTGTGATCAGGTTTTTGAACTGGGACTTGTAGCCACACCTGATTCATTTAGGTTCATTGAACGTTTTTTTTTTGCAGCAACAAAAACATTCTAAAATTCATCAAATTGGTGATTTGGATTTGTTTTTGTAAGACACAGAGACTGTAAAATAAAAATAGTTTCTGTTAAAAAAATCCATTGGCAATCTCAATAATATTGTTTTTTCTACTTATTTTGGCTCTTTTTACTCAGTGTAAGGTTGCATACTGGAGGCATTTCCTCTCAAAGTTAAAAAGTGAGGTCACTGAAACCATTGTGATAAGATATTCTTTCTATCTGAAATTAGATATGTCTGTCTTATCTCTGTGTTTGATTAATTCCACTGCAATAGAGTCATCTCTTGTTTTCATATAAGCTCCTTTCAGCTTCCATTTAACTCTTTCCTTTTTAGTTTACTGAAAAGACATGTATTTTAAAAGAATAATCAAAACAAAGCAAGACTTTAATGGGTCATCTATACACTACAAGAAAAATTTCCAATTTTACTCTTGAAGAGGGGTGGATACCTGGTAGATCACTTTTAATTTTCCTTCCTGCTCTGCTCAAGGTGAAAACTGCTAAGTAAAAAAGTTGTCTGTGTAATTTGATAATCACAGAATCATAGAATGGCCTGGGTTGACAGGGACTTTAAAGATCGTCTGATATTCCAACCCCCCCTGCCATAGGGACACCTCCACTGGACCAGGTTGCTCAGAGCTCCATCCAGCCTGGCCTTGAGCAGGGATGGGGCATCCACAGCTTCTCTGGGGAACCTATTCCAGTGCCTCACCACCCTCACAGTAAAGAATTTCTATCTAATATCTAATCTAAAGCTTCCTTTGTTCATATTGAAGCTATTCCTCCTTGTCCTGTCACTCCAGACACCTGTAGATAGTCCCTCTCCATCTTTCCTGTTAGCTCCCTTCAGGCACAGGAAGGCAGCAATGGGGTCACCCCAGAGCCTTCTCTGTTCCAGGCTGAGCAATCCCAGCTCTCCAGCCTTTCCTCCCAGCAGAGCTGCTCCATCCCTCTGCTCCCCTCGGTGCCTGCTCTGGGCTGGCTCCAGCAGGTCCCTGTCCTTGCTGTGCTGAGCCCAGAGCTGGATGCAGCCCTGCAGGTGGGGTCTCAGCAGAGGGGCAGAGGGGCAGAATCCCCTCCCTGCCCTGCTGCCCACGGGGCTCTGGCTGCAGCCCAGCACACGGGGGGCTCTGGGCTCCCAGCACACGGCCGGGGCATGTCCAGCCTCACCCACAGCACCCCAACTCCTTCTCCAGGGCTGCTCTGGATCTGCTCATCCCAGCCTGGATTGGTGCCAGGGCTTGCTCTAACACAGATGTAGCACCTTGCACTTGGCTCTATTAGGTCCTAAAAGAAGTCAAGCATTTACTTTTAACAGGTACAAAATCTAGCACCACCAGATATGATTCATCTTGTTGTCAACAAGAGGCAACTGCCTCGAGATAAACTAAGCACAATAACTCTTGGCTAGGATAGTTTGTATAAAGCAAAGCACTCATTCTGTATTAACAAAATACTATAAAACATAAAACTTTTACTAGACTGCAGATAGCTGCCCTAAAATATATCTCCAAACTTCTTTTATTCTCATTTCATATTAAAAGGAAGATACATCATTGTTAAGCTATGTGTTATATCTCACAGAAAGCAGTGGGGAAGTCCAAACATTAAGACAGTAATATGAATTAAAACATAGTTATCATGGAATCACAGGATTACAGAATATCTTGAGTTGGAAAGGACTGCAAGGAGCATCAATATGCAACTCCTAGACTCACACCAAGAGTCCCACTATGTGCCCAAAAGCATTGGCCAATCACTTCTTGAGTTCTGTCAGATTTGGGGCTGTGACCGCTGCCCTGGGGATCCTGTTCCAGGCCCTGCCACCCTCTGGATGAAGACCCTTTACCTGATACCCAACCTAAACCTCCCCTGACTCAGCTTCAAGCTGTTCCCTCAGATCCTGTCACTGAGCACCAGAGAGAGTCTGTCCCTGATGAGAAAGTTCTAGACTGCAGTGAGGTCTCCCCTAAGTCATGAGGCAATGATAAAGATTTCAACAAAAGCATTTTCCTTTGTGCACCATTACTCTCATTGAATTTAAATGATTGAAGGAATACTTATAAATAAAAATTAAAATCTACTTAAGAAGTCCTAGCCTAGTCTAAACATGTGAGACAAGTCTGCTTAGCAAGAAGGAAAAGTTGTAGGGAAACTGTGACTTGGGATTCAAAGTTTTGAATAGTACCCTCTAACTTCAGTGTGCTTTGTTGTCTATAGTACATAAACATGAAACATCCAGCTAAAAATAGGTCTTACATTTCATAAATATATTATAATCTTACTATGGGATGGACGTGAAAAACAAAATTTGCATAGTCTGGCTTTGATTCATGGACAGAAGGAAAACTTTAATATTTAATGATCTACAGCAACCTCTGAGAGGTTCCAAGGAGACTGTGAATGAAAATGGAGTGTACTGTTAATATATCACTCACAGACAATGAAGAGATGTAATCTCTGATATATTGTAATTTTCAGGGTGTGCATCTTATTTCAAATTAAAATACTAACCCCACTGAAAGCAAAAGCAATGTTTTACCTGCATAGTTTGAACTATCCCAAAGCTCCCCTCTCCATCTTTAGCTGCCCCAGGCTGTCTGTCAACTAGTTCCGACAAAGAAATGAGCAGTGAAAATGATATTTTTAAGAAAGCGATGGTGATATTGACTGATTTCATTAGAGGTGCACATAATACTTTTTCCTTTCCTAGTGCTTGTTCTTTACTCTGTACTTTCTGAGAACTCTGCAAAAAAGATGTTCGATTTGACCTAAAAAATAAGGTAAAATGTTCAACAAATATATAAGAACTCATAAGTCTTGTTCCAAAGAATTGTTGCTGTCACATAATGTAGTAAATTCTTGTCATTATCCTATATACTGGCCTTAATTAATTGAATTTAACATCTGTGGGATACTTAGTTTCTATTTCAGGATAGTTCTCAGAGCCTTTGCATGCTGACCCTTCACCATTCCCCTAAAAGGAGTTAGAAGACTACACAAAGTCAGGTTCTTCACAGCAAGTAGTTACTCTGTCACCCTAGAAGGAGTTTTCCTTTTCTAGATGAAGACTGCTGCCCTAACGATCTTTTTTTTTTTTTTTTTAATAGCCACAAGTCATTTCTTAAGGGCAAAACACTTCCTTAGTATAGAGAAATCAGAAATTGCTCTGTGCCTACTAGGAATCAGTATGGTGCAGTCTTAGCTGAGAGTGATAAATTAAATGAATGTAGACAACAACAAACTCATTTCTTTTTTGAAAGTGAATGCTAATGACATTTATCCTGCACTTCATGATAAATTCATTTAAAAGACCAGAATGCTGGAGTGAGCAAATCCTGCATTTTAAGAAATTGGCACAAACTGTCCTTTGCTTGCTCGGTTACAAACTGCTGAGAGTAGCAGCAATACATATTTAAATTGTTCTTTAAATCCTTGTGTCTGTCTGTTACATGTCTAAAAAGGTTTTCATATAAGTGTCCCGGCATGCATTTTCAAACTGAAGAACAGTTAACAGTCCATGATATAGGAATAACTGGTTTTACAAAAAATAGATTGGAGAAGATATGTGTTAATGCACAATGCAGTGGTCTCATCCTCAGGGCTATTCAGCTAAGAGTCTGTTTCTATTTAAGATTCCTTTGTCGCTTTGAGGGTGCTATTCCATGTTGTGACAGAGGTGTTCTGCTTCCTTACCACTACTGCAAGTGAAAGTCTCCCTCCTCTTTCCCAGGCTGCTGTCTTCCCTGAACACGATCTTGATCATGCAGTCCCCAGGTTTCCTCATCTAGGTAAGGCATGTGTTTCTAGTCTGGATTATTTTCTTGCCAATTTAGCATTGCTGAACACATGCCTGCCCATGGAAAGCAGTGAATCAGTTCCTTGTTTTGCTTTGCTTGTGCGTGTGGCTTTTGCTCTCCCCATTAAACTGCCTTTCTCTCAACCCAAGAGTTTTATCACTTTTACTCTTCCAATTCTCTCCTGGATCCTGCTGGTGATAGAGTGAGTGAGAAGCTGAGTGGGACTCAGTTGCTGGCTGGCATTAAACCACAGCAAGCTCTTAAGCTTGAGCTTTAGTTCACATCACCTTATCCACCCTGAGCCTACCCTCCACAGGGCAATGAGCTGATTAACATCTTGTTCCTACAGAGAACAGTCTAGCAACATTTCTTTCCCCTTCCCAGCACTTAGTTCCTCATCATTTCTCCCTTTCCTTCTAGCTGCACAGCCTTACCTCTGCCCCTTGACTGAACAAATCTACATCACTAAAATCAGAAGAGAGAGGAGAAAATAAGAAACAAGCAAATTTTGTTTGTTTATGGTTGGGTAATTTTCTGTGATTTTAGTGAATCAAGCAGGCTTGCAGATTGTCAGTAAAATTAGCAGCAAAGGGAAAGGGAAGATGGATTAGGATTCCTAGCCCAGCCCTGTAGAGCTGTCACTCCCACATCAAACCAGCTTCAGCTTCACCCCTTCCTTACCCTGCTTTCTCCCTTCACTGGAATCAGTGTCTATGCACCATAAACAACTGATGAGGCAATTGTTTTTCCTTGTGGGGCTTTTTTGGTTTGTTGAGTTGGATTTTTCAGATTTGTTTGGGGTCTTTTTCCCTTTGCTTTAACTCAGATAAGCCTTTTCTTTAAAAGAAATATGTATTATGGGAAAGAACATTTTTTTCCCAGAAAACTTTTTCCCTCTGCCTTCCATGTTATTCAATAAATGCAATGAAGATGCATAATCTCCACCTTTGCTCTCAGTCAGAAATTGAAAGGGTTTTATGAATTTCCTTTTTGTTACCTATTTGATATTCTCCCAGGTTTAAAAGTATATAACAAGTTGTATATATTGTGGTTTAATTTTATAACTGGCATCTCTCCAAATTTTTCAGGTTTGAGAAAGATAGAGAAAAAAAGAAAGAAAAAAGTATGAAAATTAAATAAACTAGAGGATTTTTAGGATCATCCATTCTGCTGGGTTTTGTATAAAAGGCAATGATAGGAGGGGAAAAAAGAATAAAAAAAAGACAGGTGTCTATATTCACATGATAATGTTATACTTAGATTTTATATTAAAAATATGAATTCTTAAAAAAGTATATGTGCATGAAAGAAAATCAGACAGCTCTTATTGCCTGTAGATGTTTTCAAGAATAGATAAGTTTTGGCATTTTGAGGAGGGAATTAATTTCACCTAGCTCTGTGATCTGTTTAGAGGATAACAGTGGTTTTTTGGAGGAGGAAAAAAAAAACCAAACATTGAAAAGATTTTTCACTAGTAGTGAAACACACTTTAGCAGGAACGTGGGTTTAGATCTATTACAATACTGAGCTCTAAAATAGGGTCTTTGAGATTCTGGGGAAACAGGGAACAGTTTTGCCAGTGTTCTTGTAGTTTATCAGAATGACCTGAAATTCTTCTTCTGAGGTTCTAAGAAAACTATTCCTCAGCTAATAAATACCTCTTGCCTTGCAGTGCCAGCTCCTGTCTTTTCAGATTCCATTGTGCTTTATTTTTCCTAGACTTTTACTGAGTTTGTTACTTTATGTGTCTGAAAGTACTTCTGCATTAAAATTCCTTAAAGAACTAATTTCTAAAATGTTGAATTTACTTGAGAAGCTACTTTAAATATACCAGTGTGGTAATTAGCACAACTTTCAAATGCTGGTCTTTATTTTGAGGGCAGAAACTCTAAGAAACAACACACCAACTCAAAGTTCCTTATTAAGTATGGCCAGGTAAGTTTACTCATCCCCCTTCCATTTGAAGAAACTGACCCTCTTCCACAAGGCATTTTTCCAGTTTTTGATGGATAGAACACAGTTCCTTAGAAGACTTGTAAGCTGAATGAACAGGCAGTACTTTTCACTGCACAAATCACACACACACACACAAAGAAAAAGAAATGAGGAAATCTGAGCTCATGCTCCTGTATAAAGGCTGAGTTTATAGTGCCTGTTATGGTGTATGTAACCTCTTGCAGGAGATAAGAGGTTTGTTGGCCACTTGAAAAATTATGTGGGATACAAACAGCAAACAGCAATGGTCTGTGTTCTGGAAACTGTTTGGACTGCTTTACTGGCATATTTTCAGAAGTGCCACAAGCCTCCTGTTGCAGGTTTACCCACTGTAATGGGAGAACAGAGAGTGTGACCCTGAACACTGGCAAGTCCTGGCTGCAAAACAAACTCTTGCCTCTGTGGAGAATATCAGAGGGTCAGTCCTGCTTCTTTAATGAATTCCCAGAACTGGCATGGTGTGTGACTTGCTACCTGTCTAAAAACAAAACAGGGAACTTTAAAGAAGTTAGTCCTAATGTCTGCTGAGAGAATAAAAACCACAATTATGTTCTAGTTTTAAATAGATTATCTTATCAACTGTTCCTATTTTTATTGTTTCAGCTTTGCATTTATAGATACATTTCAATAAAAGCTGATTTTTTAGTATTATTGATGTGAATGACAGTACTATGTACTATAAAGCCACCTAGTGCAGTATGACAAGTCAAAACAAACTGTTTAAATCTGATGCCTAATAAGCTATTTATTTACTTTTTAGAAAGCAATAGTAGGTATAAACCACTTGATGCACTTGGTTGCACCATGTATGGTGTCAAGATGGTGTTAAAAACATTCAAAACACAGAAAGGATATATTTCCATTTTTTTCACAGTATTAAAAAAGAAAAGTCAAAGCAAAGGCATAAGATTGCTTTAATTAGGTTGATTTCTGGTTACAAAAATAGTTTTTATTTTGTCTCCAAACTCCATACAGCTTTTTGAAATAAAGAGCTTTAAGTTTTTGGGTAATAACACTACATATGGTTAACTACATATGCAAGGCTGGGAGCTGAGAGCTGGGATGTGGAAGTAAAATGAGAGGAAAACAAATGAGATGTCACTACATGCTCAGTGGCTTTTCAGGCAGCGTGTTTGGATGAACAGAACAATACCTCCATACACAGAATTATTATCTGTTACAGGATACCAAGGCATGAATTCAGCAATTCTTTACTATTACAATCTGACCTGTGTAATACACTTTCAGAAGAGGAGCTGCTGCTAATACGTGGCAGGATGTTTGAAGGATCTGGTGAATAGCCTGGATTTAATTTGTTGGGCACTACTGTGTACCTGGTGTGTATATCTGCCTGTTGTTGACTTGTACCAACAGCTTTGCCAAGACTTACTCTGTACCTGTGCTTATTAACACCCTCCCACTTACTGAACTTGTTGGCTTCAATGCCAATTACCAATTTTAATGAGATTTCTTTCACTATCAAGATGCTGTCAGATATGCTACTACTTTTGATCATTTCAAGTCTTTGTCAACAACCACACTATCAGTACTACTGTAACCAAACAAATTAAACTATTAAATATGTTTGTTTTGGTTTTTTTTTTTTTTACATTAAAATTGTCCAATTATGTGTTAGGCCACTTTCATTTTAATTATCTTGTTATATAATTTTTTGCATATATGCTGCCTTAGGTGGTCCATGTGATCAACTCTTATATTTAAAAAAGCACAGTTAAACTGGCATATCACAGCATTGCACAAGGAGGAAATTACAGAGGAGTTAGGTTTTTTTTTCTATGTGTGATCTGAGAATCACACATTAATGGCATGTTCACTCATAAAGATATGGATGCTTGTAAAGATGCAGAAGCAAAGATGAGAGCACTGTTTCATCTCCTGTCAGATAGTAGATTTCTGCATCAGGCTTTAGCTTCTGCATTCCTAACTAGTAATGATTCAGTGGAAACTTGCCAAATAGTTTGTTCAGAGACTAATTTAGAAAAGTTAAGTGTAACAATTTTTAAAAATGCATAAATATTAGTATTAATTTATAAATCTTTGCACATAGGAGCTGAGGAAAAGTTGTTGTGGTATGCTTCTACTCCATTTGTTAAAAAGTCAGTCCCAAACACTCAGCTATTACCCAAAAATATGTTATTCCCCACTATCTAGAACTGAGATTGAGTGTTCTTCTATGAGACATCTCATCAGATCAGAAAAAAAAAGGAATCATAGAAATTTTCTGTAGAGGTAATTGAAGATGCTTAATATCTGATTCATTACAGGAAATAAGAATATACAATGTTATTTGGGCTTTAGTCCTTATGGTTTTGGAAGTGTCCCTTTAGCTGAGAGGAAATTGGAACTGTGTTATTCCACTTCACACAGGAAGTTTTAATTAGATACATCAGGTGCTTAGAATATAACTTGATTGCAAATATGTGCAATCTCATGTTTGCATCCTGCTGTATCTCTTGAAAAGTCCAAGTGAAAGCAGCAGATATGCTAAGGAATAAATCTCAGCCACTGTGATCTGCCTCTTTTGTTGATTGCCTGTGCTCTCAGTTATCCCAAGCCTGTAGCAGAGCTCTCTGAATGGAGATACAGAAGGACAAAATGGAAGTTGCATGTTTACAGAGGCAACTCCTCTTGTACTCTGGACTGGAAAACTTACATTCTTTTTTTCTAACCTTTTTGGAGACAGTTCTGTTTTTTATATACTTTAGGTGGGCTTCTTAGAAGTAGAAGAAAAGCATGTTCATTCATATGAAGCTGAATAGCAACAAAAATTGTAGTACCTCGTATCATATGCAATCAATGAGGTAGAATCTCTCCCTATCACTAATACAGGCTTCTACAAATGCAGGTATTTGTAGTTAATTTTCCACATAAAATAAAATAAATTGTATTATACATCTATTACCTGTCTTTGCTTTTATTCCTCTCTGTTCTCTCCTTTCTCATTACAAATTTTTGGGGTTTTTGTCATTATTATTTCAATTGTTAAACTGTTCTCATCTCAACCCACAGGTTTAATTTTGTTTCTGATTCTCCTCCCCATTCCACTCATGGTGGGGGTCAGGGGTGAATGAAGGACTGCTAGGTACTTAGTTTCTGGATGAGGTTCTAACATGACAAGTGTCATGTCTGCAAATAAAATGACTTTTTATTCCTTTTTAACTGCATCAAGTCAAATCAAATTTAAACTGGACAGCCAAAATAAGTGCTTTCAACTGAGCCATAACATATATTTTTATATATAGGATCTACTGTCAGCTACATTTGATACTATTCTAAAAATTGTTGAAGACACTACCAGCCAAAGAGTGTTGGAAAAGGGAGTTGTCAAGACAAGTTCACAGGAAGAGGAGAAAGATGGAGATTCTCTGGTCAACAATTTCCATACTACATTTCTGATGAAGAGAGCAAGTAAAAGATCACACTATGAAATTTATTTGCTTCTTGTGTTAATTGTTGAGCTGTTTTCATATATTTCACTACAGTTATAAAAAAAGAACAGAAAATCACAGTAATTAGTTCAGTCCATTAATTCACTTCCTTGTCAATATGTACCTACGACAGACTTTTAAAACTTGTGTTTCAAAGTCCAATTCCCTTACTCAAGCTACATACCACATTTCAACATGAGTAAAATTAGAGGAATCTGGCAGTAACAGATACACCAGACCCTATTTAATACAAGATAAAATGGTGCTTATGTCTTAACTCTATTTTGTACTGAAAAGATCTATAATCATCACATTTGTTTATCAGTATCCTGGGAATGTCTTTTCACTGGTTCCATTTGTGATGCACTATACTGAGAAACATTGTATTTCATCCACACCTCTAGAATTATGTTTATGATCAGAAATTGCTTTTAGATTCTGGGAGAAAAAAGTGTTCTTGAAGGCTTTCACTGAGTTGCTGGATTGTTTCAGTGAGTTCAGTAGGGCATGAATCATGTGAACTTGTCTGCCACAATTTGCAATTCTTTTATTTAAGATCAGAATTCCACTGTGGTTTGAAACACATTCATTGTAATGATCACAAAACTATTTTTAATATTTATGGAATGGTACTGCAGATCCCACTATAAATTCAGAGCATATGTTTACCAGTGACAAGAAACAGAGGCACACGCTAAATTTTATGAACTGTTAATGAGTCAATAAATTGACTGCTTTGCAGCCAGAACCCTGTTACTACTGACATTGTCCAACATTCCAATCTGGATTGCTTATGGAGAAAGAAGTTCTGTTCCAAATTTTGGTTCTATTTCTTTCCTTTTTTTTTAATTCATACTTCAGTCTTGTGCTTTAAGAAGAAATACACAGTTGAATGAGAAACCCAAAATATTTTTATTGTAGAGAAAGGAAATTATGAGAATATAAGTCTATTCAGCATCACTTATTTAATATCACATCACATAATCCTCTTCATAAACTTTACAAGCTCCATTTTAGATGTAGTTGGGCTCTAAGACAGTCCCTGAAATTTCAGAGCTCTAATATTTAGGGATATTCCTCCCAGCCCTATAAAAATACACATGAGCTCTGCCAATCTTTAAAGACCTTAAATGGCTCTTTCCCCTTTTTGAGTTTTTCCCCTGACACTTAGCTCCTTGTTATTAATCACTCCTTTTTGCTATTTATCCAGTTCCTTGTCTACCCTTTGTCTACTAACTCTCAATTTCCCTAATTAAGCATTTTAAATCTGAAATTCATTAATTCCATTAAAACCAAATTCCCATTTTCCCAGATAAAGCCAGAATTCTTTTAGATACTGGTAGGATGAGCACAGCTAGAGGCACATAAGGTCTGGAAATAAAGATATATACAAATAGACCAAATGGGATGACAGAACTGTGAGAAAAAATATGAGATGACAAAGTGCTGCTGTAATATTCTGGATATTAATGTTTTTCTATAACTGCTGCAAACAGAATAATGGCTTTCATTCTGTTTCTAAAATTCAGATATGAACTATGCTATCAGAACTATACTAGCAGTAGTGTTGTTCCCTATTCCTCTGGCAGGAGTCAAGTGGAAAACCTGAAACAACTCTTCATTTTTACTTGGATTTCCTTGTGTTCTGTTCCTTTTAGGCCTCAATTTCCTGCTGTCCATCCACTGCATTTTTAAGTGAATCTAAAGCATTATTCTAGCACTACTGCATGCTTGTCAGAGAATTTATCACTGTCCCATTGCAACATTTGTCATTAAGATGCTTGACTAAGGAGCTAATCTTTTCATTGCCATTTAAATACACCAGTCACAAAGAAATTTCCAATATGTTCCTTATTAATTGCATCATATACTTTTATGTTAGCTCCACACTAAAGGCATGTTAGCCAGCATATTCCTTATGATCCAGTTGTGTGACTTACAGTGAAGTGTCATTGAATACAAAGACATATTTTATAGTGTAGCTGGATTAAATCTAAAATATGTAGAACATGTTGCAAACACACAGGAAAATATGGACTTCTCAATCTAGAAAGAATATTCTACTCTAAGAGAGAAAGTACAACTGAAAAAGTGGAAGATGAGAATAAAGGAAGACAGCCATCCAGAAAACCATATATTTCTAGAAAAGGTAAGTTTTTCAGTTTGTAGTAGAAAATATGAACACTCACTTATCAGCACAAACCTATTTACTTCACCTTTGCTATGGCACAAAGATATTACAGTATTTTTTCTTACTACTTCATAGGTGGAAGCTTCCCAGCTTACAGTCACAGAAATTTTCAAACCTGCCTTAATGTATTGGATCTCTATCCAATTAGGAAATTATTTTGACCTGTCACACTAGGATAGCAGAGAGGCCTACATTAAGTAAAATAAACACTATTTCAGTATGAAATGGGAAGTTTAAACATTTTACTCATTCTGGATCAAAGAGATAAAAGAGAATTGTACAAACCAAAAAACTGTGAAGACACCAAAACTGACAGAAACATGTCAAATGAGGTGGTGAAACAGTGCACGACCTTCTGGGGCAGAAGGTTACTGTTGGAACAATCTGCAGCACCTCACAGAAAGATCATGCCAGTAGTTCAAATTATTCTACTGGCATTTAGTTTTGTATAAGCTGAACAATTAAATGGCAACAGCTTGGGATGCTAGGATTCAATGAGAAATGATTTACATCACTTTCACAGTCATATGCCAAAGCCATCTGCATATCCAGGCTGGCCACAAAACTGCCTGAGTTAAAGTTATGACTCACATCCCTGAATCTACTGGACCAGAGGTTGTGTTTTAATTACCAGAGGGAGGAAACTTCCCTCTTACCCCTAAGAGCTTTGTTTGAATGTAGAGACTATTGATGTCCAAAGTACAGACTAAAAAAAGAAGAGTAGCCAATATCACTAATAACATTTTACTTATTCACTATTTTATCCAGCTTTTCCTTCTTATTCTGATCAGGGAAGGGCATCTGTACACATACCTTATGTGTTACATTAATCAACATCTCCATAGCAAGCACGAGCCAACATGAGCCACCTGATCTAGTGAAATATTCCCTTGCCCATGGAAGAGGAGTTGCACTAGATGATCTCTGAAGGTGCCTTCTAACTCAAACCTTTCTATGATGTTTTAAAAATTTAGTCCTTAATGCATTTGCTGAGCAGACCAGGGTTCCTCCAGAGCAAAGACACACTTTCCAAAGCAAGAAAAACTGTAGATGGACGGAATACACTACTCAGGTTTTTGTTATAGGAGTGGTTTGCAATTTAAAGCAGTTAAATAGGTAGATTTATAAGTCACCATTTACTAAATATTGCAGTGGCACTCCTTTGTGAAAACTCCACTAGGAGCCTTATGGTAGCAGGTGTTGATGCACCATTGCTAGAGTTTCAACATCTCTTACATTAGAGGGAAAAACCTTATTTTTAGACTGCAACAAATGACCATGCATCAGTCTTCTAAGAGTTAAACATCTAAATTCATTTTAACATGTGGTATTGGATATTAAAATTTACATTTGCACTTTGGAGCAGCAAATTGTTGGTTGTAAGTCTCAAATAACAGTCTCATACAACATTTCTCAAATAAAAATGACATCTATTTGGTAGTCATGTATTTGGGTTTCTTTTCTTAAGGTGCTAAATTTTTCTTCTTAGAAATGTATTAATTGTGATATCTTATGGTGAATCTTCTTTCATATAAGTGCTCACTGCCTAATAAAAAACTGGACACCTAACATTAGTCTTTATCAAAAGTACAGGAGAAGCCTGAAAGATGACAGATTTCATGATTCCTCACTTAGATTTTATTTATTTGCAGTCAGAATTGGCAGAAAAATAAAAGGTAGTGCTCTGCTGGAGAGCAGACAGTCTGTAATAAATACTGCAAAGCTCTGCTTTGAGGACACTGGTGAATACATTTCTCCTGAGGGTTAAAATTAGCATCCATGGTGGCAAACACCAAGATGTAATCCTGTCCCCACTGACATCAAAGGAAACTTCTCTCTTAATTTCAGTAGAGCCAGAATTTCTTCTGATGAGTCCTGCAGCAATGGCAGGAGAGTATTTCCTACTGAGCGAGTAAGACAATAATTTCAGCAGTAAAATGGATTTGCACTCATTGTATTTATCTCCTCCTAATGCTTTTAGTTCATTGAAAAGGCTTAGGCCAGGACTTTACCCTGCTAAACTTAAGAAAAAAAAATTGTGAATGATGGTAATGGAAAAATAATTTATTTTCAGATTTCGATTGCAATGATAGCTTTGGTAAAAATTCCACAAATACCATTCTATATGCATCCTGTCCATCTCCTCTTAACATACAAATGAAAAGATTATGTAAGAGCTTCTGTTTAATCTCCTCCACTGTCTGTTAAACATTCCAGAAAAAGAAGCCATTTTTCTTGAAACAAGGAGGTTATTGACCCAGATGGCATAAACCTCACATCTACAATGTCAACAGAAAAAATTACTGCTGAAGACTTGAAAGTACTATTTGCCCATGTAAATTCAAAGGCATGGCCCCTTTTTATCTGTATGTTTTTCATGTTCACTGTTATGTGAAAGTCCGATTAAAAGCTTTTCAAAATAACCTGAGTGTGTAATTAGGGGGCACACAACTCCCATCCTGAGGTTAATATCCTCACAAACATGCAAAGTACAAATCTAGCAGAGAACCAATCTGTTTCATAATTCAGCTGCAGTGTCTCTCCCTTGCACTCAAAGGCTTATAGTGTTTCACAGAATGATACACTCATTGTTGGTTTATCAACTTAGAGCCTGAGTAGTTGTTGAGATATTCATGTTATACATACTAATAGGCTAACATTAATATTAATAAGTTGCCATGTTCATTTTCATCTGGATTTGAAGATTAATATTTTACCTAAAAATCAAGGTGTTTTTTTTTTCCTCCCTTTTTCTCCCTCGCCCTGTGCCATGATGTAAAAATATGTTTGTATGCAATGCACTCCAGGAACTCATAAGGCAAATGATCATTCTAAAAAAATTATTAGACATTAAGACATTCCAGAAGTGGTGGGTTTGAATTCCGTGAAAAAAAAATTTGAGGAAAAACACTTTTTCCAAAAAGACTCACAAAGGAAATACCAAATATTGATAGGATCTGAATAACCTATGCATATTCACAAATAAAGCCAGTATTGGAGGAATCAATTCTTTATTACGTTTTAACTGCAAAAATAAAGATGAAAAGCTTCATCAAAAATGTCTGCAGTCATAAAATGGCAACATTAAATAAATCTAAGTTCTGGCTGAAATGAATAGATCTGTAGCTTTGATAGCTGCATTTATATCCACAAGATGTAGGGACTTAAACCTCTCTTCAAGATGTAGTCATGAATACTCATTTTACAAATACAGACAAAGGTTAGTGTGAAAAATAAAATTCACCCAATGACCTGTACTGAACCATGAAAGATGGGACTGTGGCTTCACATCATTTGGCATCATATCATTTTATATCATTTAGCTGCCTCTGCACTTTTCTGTACTTCCTTTTCTCTCAGGCTGATCACAATATTTGTGTGTTTATAGAAGGTTTCTATTTATTTTATTCTTTAATTTATTCTTACGATCTCTCATAATTCTCTGCTTAAAACATCAAAGCTTTTTAAAAAACAATGAAATTCTGTACACATTAAAACGAGAGTACAACATATCCCACAGAGGAAGATGCAACAATAATCAAAGGCCAACATGTAAAAATATATTTTAAAAGTTGCATTTAAAAAAATAAAAAGGTAAATGGGAAGGAGAAATGCTGAGCTTGCTTCATAGAATCAAGAAGGAAGATGATCTTAGTATAAGTATTTTCTGAACCATTATTTCTCCCCAATAGCTTTCCAAATTAATTAGTTTATGTTATAGTTTCTCTTTTTTTATTTCCTTTTTTTCTTTCTTTTTTTTTTTTTTTTTTTTTTTTTGAGGGGGGGAGTAGGGGTAGTGTTTCTTTATATCCTTGTCATGTATTTTGACTTCTATAAGTGATTGGCATGCATTTATGAGAAAGAGAAAGAAATGCCAGTAGGTGATGCACGTCTTGAACTAAGAGGTGCTGAGCTCAGTTAGCAATAATAAATAATATGCTATTTCAGTAAGAAGATATGGCAGAGCAGACAAATAATTCTGCCAGAGAGATCAGAACCCTTCCATCATGTTTATTCTGCTTTGCCTTTCCCAAACAAGGTATTGAGTTTTACATTATGCTGATAGAGTAGGAGAGACTCTGTTAGAAGTGGGTTTTCTGGGAGAGCATCCAGCACTTGGAAGTGAGCTGCTGGATCAGAGAGCACAGCTGATTGCACAGCTCCTGCCTTATCAGCCACAGCTAGGACAGGAGCAAGAGCATAGTGGGAGAGGTAGAGAGTTATTAAAAGGTCTGTCTCAAAAAAAAAAAAAATGGGAGCAATCAAGGAAATGTAGATTTAACAGTGGGATTCAAGATGAGCTTTGGGGTCTCTACTGCAAGAGAGGGGTGTAAAAGCTGCTCCCCTCTCCCTTAACTTGTACAAAATATCCTTCCCCACTGATAAGATATTGATAGGAAATATCACTGCAGGCACATAAATGAAGGCTTTGTTGTGCCACTGATAAGGAAGCAAATGACAAGGAAAAAGTGAAGATCTGCCTGGAGGCAAGAAAGCCATATCACAACTAATGAAATAGTTCAATCAAGAGGAAAAGGCAGACAAAACCTGGCTCCCTTCCTGCCCTTTGTCCTGTTGCTCTGGGTACAGGAGCAACGTTTATCAACAGGAATAGTATAAATAATTCTATGAACACATGTTCTTCATAAGTGGCAAAGATCTCTAGAGGACAGTGCATTAAATTGTGGATATTATCTATCCAAACCAAAAATCAGAAAAGCATGAAATTAGTAATTGACTCAATTTACCTCATTTATTAGCAGCCTAGACCTCTGTTTGAATTAATATTGCCCAATGGAATTTCAAGTGGTAGTGACATGGTGTAGCATGACACAAATTAATGCCTGTTCCCCCTACTGTACTGCAAACCACCCATATCTCCAATTAGGTTTCTTCTAATCTAATCTGCATGGTTTCATCACTCCCATTGACAATAAAATATGACTGTTTCGCCCTTCCTTCTCTGATGCCAGACTGGTTTTACCAAGCAGCTGATTTTCCTAAGAGCATTTGCATACAGGGCACTGATTGCATTCTCTTTCTGACTGTCATAGGCTTGGTTGCTGTGGGCTGCACTGTAGAGCACATCCAGTCACAATTAAAATTGACATTTTGTACACAAGGTACAGTAATGGCCTGAACAGACATCTGACTGCAACACTGCCCATCATTTTACAATATAAATTATACAATTTAATGCTTCTTACTTATCTACTCTTTCCTAAACCAGCAGTGGTGTTTGCCATTTTGCTTCATAACTTTAAAATGGAAGTGTTTTGTTTCTTAGTATGAATTAACTTTGACAATGCACTAGATACCCAAAAAGCATTTTGATTGCTGACTGTACAGGGCCTGATCCACAGGAAAAAATAGGAGGATTTCTGCTGATACTGAAGGGGATTTAGGTCCCTAGAAATGTCCAAACACCAGTGTAATTATATCCATATTACATGCAGTATTTTAAAATAAATTATTAAGAAGGTTGAAATAAAATGAAGCAAGGCTTTTTTTTTTTTTTTTTTTTTTTTTTTTTTTACTTTAGAAAAAAAGATTGTAATAGCAATCGTGACCTTAGCATTGGGAATTTCCTGGGGATTTAATAACCAGCCAGGGGGTAATGGCCCTTGTCTTTGCCTCAGGCCATCAGCTCTCCCAGCTGGTTATTAATCCCTAGAAAATGTTCTGTATTCCAATTATTAATGTCTCAAGTTTTGTGTAGGCAAATTCTTGCTTTATTCCACAATTTTAAAGAAAATAGAAGCAAAAACTCAAAATCATGTGAAGTGCAACATTCCAAAAAAATAGTGGCAAAATAGATTTTTATATTGCTAAATAAACTCACAATATTTTATGTTTAAACTGAATTAACTCATGGGGCTCTATTTAACCCAGCCAGCTTTTGATCAGGCCCAAGTAGTACTTCTATGACTATAGAATTGATTATGTCAAAAGTGACATTTCTTGTATACAGATATCATACAACAGGAATTACCAGTTTATTGTGTTTTTTTTCAGAATTCAGTGCATTTTCTTTCGTTCTTCCCCAGCAGTAAATTTTGATAATAATCTTTTCCTCAGAATGAAGAAACCCTGCAGCAAGACTATCATACCTATGACTACATAAACCTTTTTTTCCCCTTTGAGAGAATGAGTTTGGATCTCAGTTCTTAAAAAAGCTAACAGGAAACAGAGGTGAATTTCATGTACCTGTTCTGAATCAGATTTAAGCCTTACTATATGGAGAAAAAAAATCTTTGAGAAAGCCCATAAGTTATTGATTTAACTGCTTTGCATTAACATGAAAAGCTTCTAGTAACACAGGAAAAAAGTAGTAAAGTAAGAAAAAAGGTGTATTTTTATGTAATATAATGATCTTTCCATCTTGTGTGGCTTCAAAATAAGTTGATCTATTATTGCAATTGATTCCTTACATATATTGTTATAAAATTGAAGATTGAGAAAAAAGGAGTCATACCTTTACATTTTATTTTCTAATTTAATACCTGTGGGTTTTATAGCATCAGTTCAATTTTCTATCTCCAGAATATTTACTGTGTACATTTTATAATTAAGCAATGAGATGAGACAAGCAATACACTTCTGCAAGATTACAACATGCCTCTGGCGGTGTTATATGGGACAAGGTCATATCTAGAATTACTTTAATCACCCAAGTATAATAATTGCTTGGAAATACACTCCCTGCAGTGTCTTATTGCTAATAGAATTATAGCTGAGTCACACAATGCAAGCTATAGTTAAGCCTGCACAAGTAATCCTAATGTAAAGACTTGTTTTTCTGCTGCTTGCATCTTTCAAGCATTGGCCTTCTAGTCTTACCCTTGACTGCTAGAAGCTTTGTGGTGTTGAAGTGCTCAAGGCCATCTCACAGAATTCATTTTTGTTGATAACCATGCCCATTATTTAGAAAAAAAAATTAATTAAATTTAGTTGAGAAACATTAGTGATGGCTTAATAGGGAAAAGAAACAGCAAAACAGTATCTCTAAACCACTTGATCCCAAAGCTAAGGAGAATCCTTGGGCATTACAGAGACTAAGTCACCTTGTGCTGAGATCCATCCAAAAGTGCCTTTAATTTCTCCAGTCTGCCCAACTTTGCCCAATGCAACTGAAGAGTCAGCACATCCAATGGGAAGAGCCAGGGAGAAAGTACCAGCAAAATAAACACACTGGCATTGTGAAAACTTGTCTTATATTTCTGGAAAAGAACAGTTTACATCTGCTTAAGAGTGATGCACAAACTCCCCACAAGCCAAGACCAACATTTTTTCAGATTTGGATAACTCGAGTCTGAAGAAGTGTTGCTGAGGTTTGGAAATGCAGCTGAAGATGAAGTGAACACCCATGCACAGGTGTGAGAAAATGAATTTCTTTTAGGGCTTAGAAAATAACTACTTACAAGAGTTGTAGTAACATTTCTGGTCATGAAGAATCAGAATAGGTTAAACCTACAATACTAAGTGACCAAGACAGAAGATGACAAAATCCCATGTTAAAGAAAGGATAAATTATAAAAGCTAATCTGGCCATCCACAACAAAAAAAACAAAAAAAAAACAAAAAAAAAACAAAAAACAAAAAAAAAAAACCAAAAAAAAACAAAAAAAAAAAAAAAAAAAAAAAAAAAAACAAAAAAAAAACCCCAACCAAAAAAGTCTCTCTTTTTCTAAATAGCAAATAGGTACTATAATAAAACTAATGTTGTCTGATCAAAATAAAACTAATTATGTGAGACATGGCATGTCAGCTATGATGGCAGCAGAGGAACCACCAGGTGTGCTGTACATTTGCAAGGAAAACCATGGCATCTTGCCTAAGTTATAGCCCACTTTTCTTCATGCATTTTGCATTTGTATTTCACCGAGGATGAGGACATTTTGGATTTTTTTTTTCTTTTTACCAAAAGCTTCTGTTTAGAACTTCATTATCTACAACTTCCTTTTGAAGAAGCTCCAATGAGGTGAGAAAGAGGCCAGTATTGTATTTTATTGTCTAGCTAATCTTTAAGTCATAATCTTAATGCTCCAGCTATTCTTGTCAGGTAGAATTATTATTTCTCCTATTTTAACTTCAAAGGGGTTATTTTATATGCCTGTAATGAAGGGAACATAGTCACATACTTGGAAATTTTACATGTCAAAATCTATTATATTTTACATTTTCTCAGGAAACAATTAGATTCAAGCCACTGGGCTGGCTGAATACAGATAACCTGCACTTCTGTAACATTATATATATTTGAGAACATTTCCTGAGGTATTTATATCACGTGAGTTCTTGTGCCTGTATTCTATTCTGTGAGGAAGGGACCAATATTATCCCTATTTTGCAGGTAGGGATATAGGAGAGTTTATGATTTGATCAGCAAGAAGTAATCAAATTTAGGCCTCCTAATTCCCAACAGCTATTCTTTTCCACACTCATTCAGCTTCATTTAATATTGCTTAAAGGTGTGCCTGGGATAGATAGATAATGTGACTATATGGGACAGAAAAGCAATTTTATATCTGCCAGCAGGAGTTAAAGTTCATCTGAAACTTTTTTGAAATCAGGTATTTAGGGATAGATCATGATCTTGGAGAAAAATGCTAAGAATGATCATGAATCTGGAAGACATGTCAAGATTGAAAAGGTGTGAGATTGTTTACTGCTGAGGAAAGAGGAATAACAGCTGCCACAGTGATCGTGTATGAAATAATGATGACACAAGGTTTCTCACACGGTAGCATGAGAGTCAAAAAAGCAAAACAAAAAAATGTTTTTTCATAAAGACATATTATCTGACTGAAGAACTGATTACTGCTGACATCAGAAACACAAGATTCAGAGACATCTCTACAGAAAATATTTTGTTATGATAAATATTCGTAATAAAAATGTGGAAATAAATTACACTTCTGGGTTTAAAGCAACCTTTAAGAATAAGCGATCAGTGTCAGATTATCCTACACAAGCCATCTGTTAGGTTATTATAATCTTCCTTAAAAGCATTTTACACAGGGTATTGCCAGAAGAGAAGGAGCTTGGATCTGAGCCAGCATTCCTGTTCCTACACTCTCGTGCAGAATCTCTCTGAAGAAGTGAGGCCGGCGCTTCTTGCCATGCACCCTGAGAGAACAACCACACATTTCTGGGGGAGATGAAATTCCTGGAAAGATACCATGTTCCTAAAATAATAACAGCATGGAGAAGCCCCATTTGCAAAAGTAAACAGAACCATCTATAAGGATGGGTCTGTAAGGAGAACATTAGGAAAGGTCACTATTTGAGCAATGCAAACGTATTTTAAAGGGAATTGAGAAATAGAAGAAATATGATCTATCCCACCTGAAAATAAAAATTCATCCATTCCAGGTTCTTTTTCCTTGTACCTTAGCACAGCACAAAAATACTGGTATTTATATTTGTCAGTATCTAGAGATATCATCTCAAACTTTTCACAGAATTTTCTTTAGAATTAAACAAATTAAATTTCACTGAAATCTGTGTAAGCACACAAGTCTTAGGAAGCATGGTTTGTTGCTTCTCATGGGTTTAAATTATTTAAAGAAGCAAATAAAAGTCAGAAAGAGGCAACAGGGTGAAGCCTAAGATGAACACATCTGCAACTGGGTCATTATTTTTTTCCTTGGATCAAAAATATTATTTAAATATTACTCCATTGTTCTTCAGCATACACCACCATATGTTATCTAGCATAGCCTCACACAGGTAGGACCACATTTAGGCATGATCACAAACCTTTATAGGACAACAAAGGATGATCATAAACCAAAATAATCCCTGGGAGTGGCATAACATAAAAAGCAATCCTGAAGGATCTGTAGGATATACTGCTACTTTAAGATCATCCACTACAAGCTTGATTATCTCTTTTTGTAGGTAACAGTTTCTTTTATGCCACCTTTTCAAGCTGAAAAAAGGAAGTATAGAATGTAATTCTGTCAAGCCTCTACTGCTGTGATAAGTCCTCAGAACTACACTCCTCAAACACAGGCAAGAAAATGCCATGTGCTAAGGGACTTTGCAAGTGGTGATTTAAGATGACTGCTTCAGAAAAAAGTGTTCATGTCTAGTAGCCATCACCTTCACTTTGTTGTGGTTATCTGTCCCATTCACTTCATTCCATAAGCTGTATTCTGTTCCATTCATCTGCCTGAGAAATAACCAGCAGAAAGATGCCAAAGCATGCAGATGATTAAAAATTATTTCTCATGGTCAAAAATTATTTTAAAAAAAAGGGTTCAGAAAGGCTGAATGCATTTAGGGAGTGATAGTTAAAAAAGCAATTACAATTCATTATCAATAAATATGAACACTAATAAAAAAAAAACAACAACAAACATACACAATGCTGGATTTGATTTAGCTGTTACCCATAGCAGTCAGGATGGCAAACAGATTGTTGGGAGTTATTGGGAAAGGAGTCTGGGTGTAAACAGAGATGTATTAAACTGCTTGTAGATCTTTGGTGTGCCCACACTGTAATTACTGTATGCAGTTCTGGCTATGCTGTCTGAAAAAATCATATGGTCCAAGTAATAAAAACATAGAAGGCTGACAAGTGTGAGCAGGGGATGCAGAACAAGTTCTGAAAAGAGAAAAGACTTGATAGTCTCCAGTGAATAAAGGGACAACTGGAAGGGTACTTGAAATTAAGGAAAAGAAAATCCCAAATTGTGTGAAGCTGATCAGTCAAGAAACATTTTTCACAATGCAAAAATTGAGTCCAGCTGAAAAAATTAGATAATATTTTTAAAGCAAATGTAAGAAAACAATTTTTTTTTGCACAGCAATGTCAAACCAATGGCCCTACAATATTCAAAATACAAAAAAATACAACACACTTAGATGAATTAATCAAGAAAAGATCAGCTAATGGCTCTTAAACATGACTATCCAGATTATGATCCAAAGAAGGCAGTTTTGATGCTGCTAGGTTGGGAGGGTGTGCTAGCAAAGGATGTAAGTATGATTTAATTTTAAAGTCTCTCTTGATTAGTTACTGCAGAGACAGAGCACTGGGCTAAACAAGTCTGCTCACTCAGAAAGGAATTTGTCTCAATGCCACATTCCTATTTTCTTAATGTTCAATACCTGAACAAATACAGTTCTAAGTTAATATCACCATCATATTTTAAATAATCATTTACTTTATTATCCTCATGAATTGTTATACAATATTTGTTTTGCCTGTTTCTAAGTGGGTTGTATATAATTCATGATAGCACTCAAAATGTATTCTTCTATGTACCCAAAATTGGGGTGGGCTTGGTTGTTTGTCTGCTACAATTACTCATCTCAAAATTATGAGGTCTTTACACCACATTTTTTGAGGTATGAAGCATTCTTCTCAATTAGGATATCTTTTGTGGCTTTTAAATTGTTTTTTTTTAATTCATCTTTGCTTCTCTGTAGGGCTGTTTCCAGCTTGACTTCCTTAAAGCTTTCCCAGAATTGTTTCCAGAGAACATCTCTCCTGTGCTGCAGGGTTTGCCATCCCATACTGTGGTTATTTAAAGCATGTACAAGGTTGTCAGGGTGATGGAGGTTGAAGTGACATGCCTGGAGTTGGCAGATACATTTCAGGCACCCCTACATTCCTCTACCCCTTAATTTAAACAGTGTTCAAAGTGGGCATGGTCCCTGCAGCACAATCCAAGTGTTCCACCTTCCGTGGGAATTTCAATCCCTGGCCAAGCAGAACATTACCAAATCCAGCTGGTGAGTTGTATGTACAGCCAAATGTTGACCAAGATTCAGAAAATTAATTATAAGTAACTTTAATTGGGGAGGAACAGACACAAGGAGGGGTACACACATATCAGGGCTTATTCCCATGGGATTTTTTTGAAAAGGAATCAGGTAACAACTTCAGAGGCAGAATATTGAAAACTAGCCTGGAAAATTAAGACCATTAAAGTATTTTGTGCTCAAGCATAGAAATTACAAATTATTTCTTAAATTTGTTTGCAACATATTTCTTGGATTTCAAGTGACACAAGAAAGACAAAGTCATTTCATACTTGCAAATAGAATACAGTCTGCCTGAAAGTGGCAAATTCATGTTATTCTTTTATAAATGCTCCATAGAAAGTGGAGAGCTTGGAAGTTAAAGGGAAATTACAGTGGTCTGAGGATACATACAACTGAATAATTATGAACTCCACTGAAAATTATTCCATTGAAAACCAATTAACAGCCTTGTCTATACATCTCTTTCAAAAGCCTGGTAGTAGAAATGTCTCTTTTGGTATTGATTTCCATTGACTCTCATACACTTGCCTGCCATGTAAGCTATTTAAGTAAATGATTTTTTTTTTTTTTCCCAGGCTCTACTTTTGAACAATATTGAAGTGTTAAAACATAGCAGCATTGTCTATTAAACCAAAATACCCCATTAATAACATTGAGTACTGCACCTCTGTATAAAACAGGAAAAAAGTGTGTGCATTTCCACATGATTTTACACACACTTTTTTTCCTGAGTGTAGTTGAACAGCTCTCTGCCATTCACCTGGGATACACTAATCACAAGGAGAAAATTCTCAGTATGCATATACCTACATATCTGAACACAGCAAAAAAACAATCCCATCTGTACAATTAAGGTATTTTTAAAAGTGAAAAGCAAGAGCAAAGACATGGATTTTAAAATGAGAAAATTATACATAGAAAACTCAATTTTTTTTCCCCCAAAAATTCCAGTAATATGTTTCTGAAGAAATATTTCACCCTGTAAATCTTATCTATAAGGTGCTCAGATATCAAATATTTTCCCCTCCTTTCTTTAAACAGGTAACACCTCTTTTTTAATCCTTCAAAAGACCCACAGGGCACGTTTGAAGCTGCTTTTCAATCTCTTAATTAAAACCTCAGCATGGTAAGTGCAAGTGTTAGAATGGTAAGGATGGAAGTGCTGTTTTTGGGAGCAATAATTACTGGGGCAACACTGGAAGCACTGGAGGAACTGCTGTTCCCAAAACAAAGGGATGCACTGGCACATCACCTCCCTGCCCTGGCAGCTGCTTTGACACCTACCTCAGAACTAAACTGTAGAAAACAAAAAAAACATAATGATCACTGCCCCAGGTAAATACAATTCAGTATTGTGCACATGGTCTTTCAAGGAAAACATGAAACTTTCCTGCTAAGAGAGAAGGCTTTTCCAAAGAGCTCCTTTGTTTTTATTTTGCTACCCAGAGCAGCTGCTAAAGTGAAGGCGAGCTTTGAAGAATGTTGCATATATTTAGAGATTATGATATCATGAAGGGAAAGAGTTTTAAAGCTGATGAAAAGAAAGGACAGAATTTTTATCCATATTGCCCCAAATCTTTTCTGTTTGAATTTTTTCACTCAAACTCTTGGCATACACTTGGAAGAGAGATCTGCGGGCTTGTTGCCAGAGCTTTTATGTGCAGAATCAAGGTCTCTTGGAATTTCAAAAGAGGACAAAATAGCTAAACAGTTCCTGTTAGTTGCAAAATACGTACAGTGTGCCAAGCTGACAAGTGCTTTTGCTTCATCTGGGTTTGCAGTGACAACTTCTAGAGAAAACAGCAAAACAATCTTATTCCACATCCACTGTGGAATCCACTGAGCTAGTCAGGGACAGCCTTTCTGAGAGAGAAAATCCTCAAAAAATACCCTCCAAGAGAAGAAAAAAAGCTCTTGAATATCAATTTTCTTAGTTGATAAAGAATATACAATAGTGAGCTAAGCCATGGAAAAGGCAGAGGAGCCTGAGCACATCAGAGCTGCCAGTGCTTGGCTAAACTGTCGCTCTCCAAGAAAACGCAGCTCAGCCTGGGAAGGGAACATCAGCGTGGGAAGCAACTTGTGAACACTTGTGGTGCTGCTGCTTGGCTTCTGAGATAGCTGCAGTCCTATCCCACCTACTACAAGGGAATCTTTTCACATGAAAATAGAGACAGGAAGAGAAGAAAACTTATTTTGCCATAAGTATCCTGTCTGTTTGGCATCCACTGCAACTATGGCTTGCCCCTCACTAGTCCTTCTGCACACGCTTTCAGAACATACAGGGCAATTTCCACTGATACTTCAGATTTTCCCAAATGACCTCAACTGATTATTCATTGTCCAGCCCTGACAAACTCATCTTCCACAAGGAATATCTGCTGAGAATGGTGCTACTCTAGCAAGTGTAAATAACAGAACGATGTGAGGATTCAATACCCTTTAGCCTAACCCCCTAATTATCTGGGCAAATATTCTGTCTGCACCTAACAAAGCAGGCACTGTTCCTTAAACCACTGTAGAAACTTTGCTCCTACACATTGGGTCATTCATTTCCAGCATTTTTTTCAGACTGTGATTAATTTCAGAAGTGAAAATGCAGATGTTTGTCCAGCCAAATATTTGTGTGCACTTAATGTCGCATCGCATTACATAGAAACCCTTACCCTAATTAAACTGAGGCATGAGCAATGTCTGGACACACTTGAAGGAAGGGGTATAAGGTTAGTTTACACAAGTGCTGAGTAATCCAGTTTATGTGGAACAAGATACTCCATTCTTCTATAAAAGATCTGACTGGAACTGCTAAGGTATTTCTGAGTGCCCATCTTGCTTCTTGCTTTTCCTCAGTATCTGTTGATTTTTCTTTGCTGCTTGTAAGCATTGGAAGAAGATGATAATAAAGCCCTGGAGAAATTAACTAAGTAGACACCCCGTAAAACACCATAGGAAAAAAAAAGAAAAGATTGACTTTACAAAGTCAGGAGAATCCTAGTGGACTCAATTTGAATGAAATCACAAAAGCTTGCTGATTAATATGCTTAACAGCCTTTATAAAACATTATAAATCTGCTGAATACCTCCAATGTATAGATTATAAATATATTAGTTCAAGAAGCTACCACAAGAGGATTTCTGAAGTTAGAAAGCTGTGAAGAATTTTCCATATTTATTCATAAAGCTTTAATCTTTTATGCTGATAAACAAGCGTCCAAAAATATTCTGAATGGCTTACAGCAATTGTCTGCCTTTCAAATGTGAAATACAGGATAAACCCTTCTTTGCACAATGCAAAATAAAAAGAGCTAGAAAATATGAGCAGTTTTCACTTTCCTATATACAAAATTTAAGAGCCATATTTATTGCATTAGCTATGCATCTGCTGCACACAGACCCAATAGTGACTTGCTTCCTCGAAGGAAGAGTGACTGCCAGTTTGCATTTACTTCTCCAGGCTTGATCAGGTGGGTTTAAGAGAGCTAAAATGACAACTGAACATTTAGCTACTGCACACTGCCCTGCTGTTATATTTCCAGAGAGAACAGGAGAGAGATGGTGGTGGCTGAAACTGCCCTGATCGTGTTTGCATCCAGCAAATGTTATAACCCAGCTTTCAGTCCTCTGGAGTGCAGCAATAGCTCCAAATCTTTTAATATTAATTTATTCCAGCTCTTAAGATTGATGGCAGATCAGGGAACACAGATTGGGCATTGAGTGCTGTGATTTCTTAGAGCTCCATTTACCACTAATGCAAATCATATACATTTGTTCATATGTTTAGTACTCCTACTGCTAACAGAGAATATTTCCAAGACTGCCAAGCCTGTATTTCTATAAAAAAATATATTACCTAAATGCTACCTACCATTCCAAAGGGTGTATGTGGTCAAACCTAGAATGTATTTTTAAGAATCTGTATTTCTTTAGAGGTTTAAAAACTAAAGAGAGGAAAACCTAAACATCCTTAGCTGCCAAGGATTGTCATAAAGGAAGCAAATTTAGCATTTAAAAGATGAACTTTTAAGAACATCGTGAATCACATACACAGACTAAAAGAAGCCTTCTGTAATTTTCTTCAGCATAAGGAAAGGTTAAACAAAGTTTTAGCATAAAATAGTATTTTGAACAATTCTGAAGCATCAGATCTTCTGATGAGACCCAGCTGACACCACAGAAGAATGAAGGAATACTCTCCTAGAAGACCTGTAGCTAAAGAGCTAAAAAGATCAAAAAATCCACTCTGAAACACAAACAGTGCTAAGACCCAGGCAATCATCAAATTACCTACACACCTTACTTTACTGATTTTAAAATGTGGAGGAAACACAGCAGAAAAAGTGCTTATCATCTCTCTGGGGAAATTTTATGCTTGGATTTTCAATGTGTACAGACAAAAAATGTGTTGTGGTTCAAACGGGTATTCAGCATTTAAATGTGATTGCACTGCAGGCTTAAATTAGTGAACTTGTGTTCTGTTGTCTTTCATAAAAGTGCAATTAGTTATGCTATTTGACCCTTCCTGTGCCTGAAATTCTAGCTGACCTTGCATGCCATGACAGTCAGGTTCTAAGGGAGAAGCGAGGTCAAAGTTTTGCATAAATGCAACAAGAGATTACTTCAAAAATAAACTAAACGTGTATGTGTTTGTACTCTGAATTGTTTGAAAATTATGGGATGGATCTGATTTTTATTTATGTGTGTACCAGAGTGAAACAGGATTGAATCTGGACTTAGATTTCTGTTTTTTCTTGGCTGAGTACATGTCCTCAGCTTTCATCTCCTATGTTTCTGGGTTTACTCAAGATTAATCTGTGGGAAGAACACCAATTGTAGGTAAATATATCCAGAGCTCACTGTCTTTCCCTTCTGCCCCCTCCAAGGAGGAGTTGTTTGGTTTGTGAAGACAGCTGATTAGAGCCTGGAGAGGCAGATTTTGCCCAGGTGCCTGAGGGATGTTTAAATAAGGGGTCAGAAATGCCATGTGTCTCAGAAGGTGAAGCGCTGCCAAGTCCCCACTAAACCACATCCCTCAGTGCACATCTGCATCAGCATCTTTTAAATACCTCCAGGGAAGGTCACCCCACCACCCCACTTCCCTCTGCAGCCTGTTCCAATACTTGATAACCCTTTCTGTGAAGAAATATTTCTAAATCTCCAACCTAAACCTCCCCTTATGCAACTTGAGGCCATTTCCTCTTGTCCTATCACATGTTTTCTGGGAGGAGAGGCCGATTCCACCTGGCTGAAACCTCCTGTCAGGGAGTTGTAGTGTGATAAGCTCTCCCTTGAACCTCCTTTTCTCCAGGCTGAGCACCCCTCCTTGTGCTCCAGACCTTCCCCAGCTCTGTTCTCTACTCTGGACTTGTGTTCCAGCCCCTCAATGCTTTCCTTGTAATGAGGGGCTCAAAACTGAAC
Organism: Oenanthe melanoleuca; assembly: GCF_029582105.1. Classification (NCBI taxonomy): domain Eukaryota; kingdom Metazoa; phylum Chordata; class Aves; order Passeriformes; family Muscicapidae; genus Oenanthe; species Oenanthe melanoleuca. Next base: position 9,959,526 of record NC_079333.1, read on the forward strand.
ACAGGATTCAACTTGCTGAGTGCAGGGAATGATCACATCCCTTGACCTTCTGGCCACACTTTTTCTGACACTTAAGTATTGCTATAATAATTCTAGATATGCTTTTACTCTCCATCAAGCAATTTTTGTCAGATCAAACTAAAGTGTTTATTTTCAAGCAGCAAACATTCAATATCAGTAAAATCCCTTAAAAGTAAGTACTTAATTAGACTCTTTCAGAAAAACATGATGTAGACTTTAGTAGGTTGTTTGTTTTTTGTTTTTTTTTTTATAGCAGTTGATTTTGTTACTGCATTTAAAGAAATATTCCTCATCTAGTTACATTTTAGTGACAGTCTTAGTGGTGGCATGTAATATTTCTCTTTAGAAATTTTAGCTGATAATTTCTGTGGTCAGTAATCAGCCATATGTTCTGTCAGCTCAGTGGAGTTCAAGACATATCAAACTATTAGCAGAGGCAAAAACATGAAGATTTGAGATAGTAGGATTGAACTATGACACCAAGATGAAAAGGGACAAGAACGAAAATTGTGAGAAAGAGCCAAATGAGACCAGAAATTATGTCCTTTCCAGTCAGTAAGATAAAGACTTATTTTCCATTTACCTTGCAAAGTAGCAGTTCCATAGACATACTATACACCCATTTATATGTTTATATAGATATAGATTATATAGGTATAGATATCTGTGTTTACATATGGGAGTTTTTACCCCAAGGGAAATTCAAACACTGCAGGCAGAGCAGGTACAGAGAATTTGCCTTCCCTAAAACTGAATTAGAGGTTTGGCAGAACTCACTGGAACCTGAGAGGCCTTTGTGACCAAGACTTATCATTCTGATATCCTCCACAGGCATTTCTTTTCTTTTTCTAGCATATCATGGTGACAGCCACTGCTACTTGTACAAACAATATAGAACAACACAGAGCAGTATTTCTATTTTTACCAAGCCCTGGATAAATGACTCCTTGGGTTAAAGCTTTTCTACAATCAACATAAGAGTGTAGAAATCATTCTGCAAGTTGCAAGGAAAAAGTAGAGATTATTTCCCCAAACTCTACAACACTTTTGAAATCCTAAAGATAAACCTAAAATAAATTATTTCTTAGATGAATAAAATATTTATATGAGAATTCTTCTGTCTATAACAGGCATTTAAAATCAGTAACAAGCTAAAACTCTAAAAGCTAAGCAAAATAAGATTTCTTAACTTTAATTTTTCTCCCCACAGAAACCTGAAAACTGTATTTTAGTGGGAAATTTGAATGGAAAAGATGTTACTGTTTTTAATACTATCATGTCTGAAACATTTTTGGGTTGCAATAGCAAGCTATTAATTCTTTCCTAGAAAAGGAACTGTATCCTCATGCCTTAGGCTAAGCAGTGCAACTTGAAAAGTCAGAACAACTCAGAGCACTGACAACCTTCTAGATTTTCATAATGCAGTTTTCTCAAGCAGGAATCATCTATTCCTTGGAGTTTGGCTATGACAACAGGAGGCACTGCCTCACAATCCCACTGTCAGGCATATAAACATTTCAGTCAGCTGCATCTTGAGGATGCCTTGGTTTTAATTTGAAATTCCTTGTGCATTCCAATGCTCAAAAATGTTAATAATGAAGAGGAAAATGTCCAGGAAATGGAAGAGTGAGCTGTGAAACCCTGGTCATGCAAGAGAAAGCAAGCAAGCAGATGCCTCCACCTACTCCTTAAATTCTGTGGATGTGGCACCAGTCCAGGAGCCCTTTGATTCCAGGAAATGGGCTTTTATTGTAGCTGGACTATTAGTGATATCAAATCAGCTACAACATTTATTTTCATATTGATAAGGTCCTTTTTTTTTTTCCTAGTTGAAGGATCATCAGACTGTCTCATCTGTCCTTTTAAAACACTGGAGATGAATCAGCAAGATCCAAATCACAGTGGTTGTCTCCATTCAGCACTAGAGGCATCTGAAACATGTTCCTGCAGTTTTACTGTGCTTTTCTTTAGCTAAAACATAAGATGTGTTTTATGACCAGGCCTAACAGGCTGAAAAACAGCTTCCTCTCTGTATCAGGTAATCAAACTGTATCACCTTTCCTACTTAAACACACCTTCCATCTCCTGTTGCTGTAATATAAAAATACTGAACGTACACATGGCTGAGCTGCCAAGCTGTGCTGTAGCCATTTCAAGAATTTACAGGAAATGCATTAAACAGCTTCCATGAAGACTGTTTGTACATTTACACTTAAGGTTATGAAATATCTCTTGGTAAGTTCAGTATTGCAAACAGAGTTTTACATCCCTGCTGATGGCAAAACAAGAGGAAGGATAATCTACATGACAGTCAGAAACTGTGGGATATAGGAAACGAGCAGGCAGTGCATTTGGAGGGCAGTGAACTGCCAAGCATCACACCAGGACTCATGATATGCTCAACAGGGTGCAAAATAATTTGTGATAATCTTTCCAGGAAGGATATTATGCACATCATGTGTTATTATTTATCGTCTTCTGGACAGCAGTGGCTGACCCAAGGCCATCAGAAGAACATTTGCCTAAAAACTGTGAAGTAAAAATTTGAAATAAAATTGGCACAAAAGCAGTGGTAGTCAGATGAAAATAAAGCACATTCTCCACAAAAGGGCTCAGTTATCCTGAAATATAACCTCAGCTTCAGAGATCTCATCGGATTTATTCTTTGCTTTATTTCTTCTACCTCTAAATCAAAAGTTGTAATGCTGACATTTTTAGAGTGCAACACCTCAGGTGTGGCCACAAATCCACATTTAGTTACTTGGTGAAAAATAACTCTATTGGGATTGGTCCTTTTCCTTCAACTCCTTACATTAAAGAAGTAGATTCTTGACTTCTTGATTTTTAATGATCAAATCTTGATATTCCATTATGCCTCATTTCTTTGGGTCAAACTCACCAATGACAAATGCAATAGCAACTAGACAATAAAACCAGAACTTCAGTGGCAAGAGAGAATTCAGGAAACATGAAGATTAACCTTCTTTTTCACACATATTCCTCAGACCAAATTTAGTATTTTTATATATCTAATTTGAAACTTAGAGTGTTGCTTGGGTTTTGGTTTTTGGGGTTTTGGAGGTGGTTTTTTTGTGTTTTTGCTGTTGGTGGTTGATTAGGGGTTTTTTTTAAGTCATTCATTGTTCACAGTCCCTAGAGGTTAGGATTCATAAAGTATGAGACCACAAAAGTTAATCAAGGACCCAGACTCTAAAACTATGGGAAAGAAACAGAAAAGGAGAAAGGAGCTCAACTAGAAACACATTTCTTTCATGCTTCAAGATGTAGCCAGTATTTTATGTGGTTTATAGTTCATATACTTGTTTATTCCAACATCAAAAGGGCCATTTCTGAATCAAAGAACACTGAGGTAAAGTCTAAAGAACAAAGTTTCCAAGCAGTTAGCTTCTGGTGCATGAGCATCAGCATAAAAGTAAAAGGAATTAAAAAAAAAAAAAAAAAAAAAAAAAAAAAAGGAAAGAAAGAAAAAAATACAGATAAAATATTCTTAATGCATCCAGGGTCAAAAGGAAGTGCTTATTCACATAACACGTAATTAAATTGTGGAACTCACGGCCACAGGATGTTGCGAAGGCCAAGAGGATAAATGAGTTAAAAAAATAATTAGGCAAATGATTAGAAAAAGAAATCCATTAAGGGCCATTAAGCACAAAGATGTGCATGCAGCCTCTGGCTCAGAAGATCTCAGTGCCACAGATTGTCTGAAAATGAGAGAATATACTAAGGAAAAGCTCAGTATTTAGCCTTTTATGAAACTCTTTATGAAGCACTTTACTGACTACCCCCCAAGGAGGACAGTGACTATATAACTTGACTACTACAGCTGTAATATCAAGATGCACTAGCTGGGTATGTATAGCACCTAAATAACTCCAGCAGCTCCCACAAGCTAAATTTTTAGTACCTGAAAAATATTAACTTTTTTATTATTTTACAGGGTAAGACTTATGACTTATTTTTAGTGTGCAATTTGCATGTAAGAATATTAAAGAAAATATATAGTACATGTAGACAGGGAAGAAGTTAATTGCACCATGATACAGATGTTGCTACAAAATTAGATATTCTGCACCAAACATAAGTCAAAATTTATGTCAGAATGACAATATGAGGCCAGTCAAACAGATTTCTACTATAGATGTGTTCTCTTTATATCTGTATGTGTGTCAGTATGACTGCATGTGCAGAGACAGAAAGGGATTTATGTACATATACTGTGTATATAAAACACACCAGCCTTGGCAATAACATACTAAAATACCTTTTGTTTGGAATGAAAAATCTTTTTAGCATCCTATAATCACGCTGCTCGTTAATTTTGTATGTAAATGCCAGTGGCCAGATTGTTGAGGTATATTGTATTGAGGTATATTGTATTGAGGTTGCAGTTTATTCCCTACCATCCATTTCTACTCTGAAAAGCCAGATCTGTGAGGAGTTGGGTGCTCTTTTGTTTTGAGCCAAGAAACATCAGGAAAGGATTCTGGGTACTTGGCTTATTCAGCTTTCTTCTCAGCATCTTTTACTGAGTACTTTCAGAGGCAGAAGCCCGACTGTGTAATCCAACCTGATATTTCCATCCTTCCATTATCCGTTCAGTGAAGATTTACATGTCTTTCTGCCCACCACACAGCTACATTAATGTAACCATCCCTCTTTGCTCATAGTCCTCCTCATTACAGAGCTTCCATTTGCTCTTCTATTATTAAAATTTTAGTCTGTGGTTCAGTGGGTATTCAGGTTGGAGCCCCATTTTGCAATGCACTGTGAAATCATGGCTGCTCCCTGAGAGTGCTTACTTTGACAAAACGTGACAGATGGATCAGGCAGGCATATGAGATGTGAGGCTGGTAGTGAAAAAGGCTAATGGAGTGTCTGCAGTTGTTAAATGAACCAAATACTCTGCTTTGAACTTTGATGGCAGTGTATAAGCAAACCTGAATATTTTAAATGGTAGGAATCTAGTCCAGTGCTGCACGATATCAACCTGCTTAACACCATTTGGATTTATTTTTATTTCAGTAGTTCTTGGGATGGACTTAAGCTGGGCTGCACAAGTCCTTCACTTTTTACTCAAAGAAAATCTACAGAAAAGAAAATAATGCTACACTAAGGAGCAAAATTGTTCTAACCTAATCAGCCATAAAAGCTTTGGTGCAATTGTGCTTGGATCAAATTTAAAAGAGGATGAATCCTTCCTGTACTGAAAATCCCCATCTCCAGTTTAAAAGCCAAACCTGCTATTGGTAGTGAATGCCATCACCACTACTGCATGAGGACAGCTTGTGCATTGCTAAGCAGCTTCAAATGGACCCCAAATTCTGTCATATTGCATTTCACAGATGATAAATTCACTCACATATGACAATAAATCTGTAGTAATTTGGTTAGCCTTATTAGCAGCTACTGATTAAAATGAAAAATAACCAAAACCAACATTCAAAGCACTCAAAATCATAGAAATCTGTTCTTCTCCTGAGATTTTACATCTGTAACTTATCTAACTGTTGAATGATAAACATGCTTTGAGTATGGGAACAGAGATGGCATGTTTTCAATTAATTCCATATAAATTATAATATTAAATTAATTTGTGGCACCAAAGATAGATGGAAATTATATTAAACAGTTTATTGTTGACTTTTTTTTCCCCCTTACAACATAGTAACACTAGAGATGTAGCTGTAATCACAGCTGGGGGCCTGTTTAGCAATCCAACAAAAAAGGAGGATGTAGATGCATTAACTTTGGTCACTTCTTTAAAGATCAAGTTAATCTCAGAATTCTCACTGCCTCTCAGCAGACTGCATATGGCATAAAAAATAAACTTAAAAATTTTTCGAACCAGTACCCAAGCTTCAAAAATCTTAAATATCTGAGCCAGGTATCTCTTATTCCATTAACAGATATTAACTATTTATCAAGTGTTGGCATATGAAATAAGGAAAATAGCAAACAAGATTTCTTTTATGAAAATATAAACCCCTATGAAATTACCATCATTTTAGTCAGAAGAAAAATAATTAAAATATATTGAAACATTTTCAGTTGGCCTACAGTCACACAAAGTTGCTAAAAAAATCTTGGAAGTAAACCAGTTCCAAATGCATCAGAACTAGATACAAATCTAAAGCTTACTCCATTTTAGCATAGGGTACTTTGGTGTAACAACATCTCAGTGTTACAGGTAATTCTCATTTATTTTGCTTCAAAAAATTTATTAATTTTACCTCAGTACTAGCTTTCAGTGTACAAATATTACACCTCCACTTCTGAGTTTTCCACAACTTGAAATTTACCCCCCCTTTGTTAATTGAACCTCATTAAAATATAGCTTAAATTTCATATGAGAGTTTGTTTCTTTGAAAAATGTGTCTTGAGTACAAACCCTTACATTTGCATTTTATTATGGGGTCTTTTTGAATTGCTTAGTACTATATTTGAGTACACCAAAATATTTTTAAGCATGTTGGCTTTCAGTTTAGTTTTAGTTGATTAAAAATCTAGGGCAAAATATGGTTAACTCTAGTGGAACCATTCACTGGAAAGCAGAGAAATTGCAGGCAGACAGAGTATGCTCAAATAAAAAAGTAATACAGTTTTTAATTTCATTAATTCCCTTGAGGATAGAGCATTTAAATGACCTAGATAGGCTAGAAATGGAGGTCTAAAATATTTTATTGATTTACTTGTATTTATAGATCAATTGTATACAAGTTCTTTGTTCAGTGATTGCTTCACTGAAACAAGTAAATGTTGGGTTTTTTCGACCTGGGTGCCCATCTTCAAATTAAATTGAATGCACATTTAATTCATTCATATCTCTTAAAATAGTTTTTTTTTTGATTCATAGACACAATTGGATTTTATCTGACACCGAATTGCTTCAGGTACATCAGTTCAGGAATGTAGGTGACTAAGGAATTTTTGGTTCAAAGAATATGCCAACAACAGAAAGCTTTAGTCAGATTTTTTTAGTGAAATATATGATTCTTATGCTACCTCTTAATAAGCTGAGAGGTAAAAGTGAGAAGGATGTTTTAGCACCCTGGCTTCATTCAAGAACTGTGGAAAACAGCACGTTTTAAATTCATCACAGTGTAACAGAAACTAATGGTGAAATACACAGGTGACTCCATTGTCTCATTATTTCTTCTCTAAGATTCAATTCCCATTATACACAGGATTTGTACTCCTTGCCTACTCCAGCTCTTACTGAGTTTTATGGAAATTTTAAACATACAGGAATGTAGGGTCAAACTTTCAACTTAAAATGAACCTTGTAATAAAATTGTCAGTAATTTCTAATTTACCTCAATGTGAATCAAAAAGTTTTGTTTTGGAATTTTGTTTGTGTGCATGCTGATCATTCAAACAAGGAACATAATCACAGACCACCAACTATTTATTGAGTTTCCAGCTTTTCTGTACATCAAAAATAAACCACGCCATGAAAGTCTCAAAACTCAGGGAAAGCCAAGGACCCGGTGTGTGTTTTTTTCATAAATCAGAAATAGAGTCCAGAGTCATAAACCTTTTGGGAAATTTGGGCCAAGTTTTGAGTGAATTTTGGAAAATTATAGTTTTTAATGAAAAATCCATGTAAATAATGTTTTTGGCATTCTCATCTTTCGAACACTTTTAAAATGCTAAACTTGAAATAAAATTCAAGGAGTTAATAAAATAAAAGTCTTACTGAACATATTAAATTAATTTGGAAATATGTATTTATACACATACACTTGGCAGATACTCTGTATACTGTTTCAACAGTGAAATGTGTAAAAGATTGAGTTTTTTTTAGTACTAAGCCTAAGAATAATAATGTTTAAGAAAGAGAAAAACATTTTTAGCATTGTTTTTGGTATCATAACTAATGAAATTGTTCCAGTTGGACATGAGTAAACTGTTATTAAAAATATTTTGGACATTTTCAATATGCCTGCATTGACTAGGAGTTTTCCTAAAGGGACTAGAAAAGGCATTCTTGCAGCTGAACCTATATGGGAATCTCTTTTCTCAGAAAAAGAATTAGGTTACAAAACTTTTATAGGTCCACCTGGGGATGAAATTTAGAACCATGAAACCTCGTGTTGATGCACTTCCATTCAAGTAGAGAAACAACTTGGGCATGGGCCTTCCACCCCCAGGACAATTCTGTATTGCTGATTATATCTTTGTCTCAGTGTTTTAGAGGGAAACTTTTCCTCTTAAAATTTCTTGCATTTGATAAGTTCCCATTAAAACCAAAGGGATGGCAATATAATAATTACTGAAAAGATTTTGTGTTGAGCAGTTCAATGGAAAATGACAGCACATTGTTACTGCTTAAAAAGTAAATCCCAAGCTCAAGTACTTATTATTTGAAAATCTTACAGACTTCAAACAACTGAAACTAGTAAAAAACCCTAAACAAATTCAGCACCCCAAATTACTTCAGATTAAGTAACAGCAATATTTTCCAGTAAGAGTTCTGATATGTGTGTTCTCTCTCAGATAAACTCTCCACAGAAGACAGTAAGAAATATACATGTACTTTAAGAGGAATAGTCTTGAATTTCTTTATGTCACCTTTTGCACAAAAAAAAGCTATTTCATTTTCTAGTGCATTTGTACTTGTCTTGTACCTCCTTATATTAGATGATTATATATGTACGTGGGCCTGAATATGTTGTTTGTTTTCACTTCTATGCAGCTCACACAAAGAGTGGCACTGCTGATACTCAATGAACCAGCCACTAAATTTGTCCTCCACAATGAGCCTGAGATCAATAACTAATTTTGAAAACTGATTAGTTTGCAGCAGGGAAGTAGACACAGTCCGAATCTTGCCAGAGGATATAATCAGCTAGTAAATAGCAATATTAGTGCTGTAGGTAATAGGCTGGGAACAGCAGAGGAAAAGAGTCTGGCCCAGCTCTCAAAAATAAAGGGCTTGACATGAAGGCCAATTCAAAATTCTCTTTTTTAAAATCACATGACTTAAAGGGAACTCTTTTTTTTCCCTTTTTTTTTTTTTTTTTTTTTTTTTTTTTTTTTTTTTTCCCTTCTACTTTTGGTGCTGGAGTAAAGCTTATTTTTATCACATTCCCTGCCTGGAGAATAAAGAGTGTTTGTAATGCATCCTAATAAAGCTTGCAAGTGCAGCCTTGGGTGATTATTAAAGAGCTACAGACATTTTTACAGATCTTTGCTGGTTGTGAACTCCAGATGTTTCCAATATGAAAAATGTTATGTTCTAACAGTTAATGTTGTATCACCAGCCATTCAGAAGATGTATCTTCTTATTATAGCTGGAATGTTGCTATGGTGATAATTGTAAAACTGTGACCTAGAAGGAAGAAAACAAATGTATTTGGCACAAAGGAGGGTAGGTAGTGTATCAATTAGGCCAATGAATGGGAAGATAACAAAAAGGTGGTAGGAAATTAAAAAATTATGCACGAATCTTGGATACCATATGACATACTGTATAATTAGCACTTTTATTTTCATGTGGAATGCATCCTCAGCTACCTTTGGGGACAGAGAGCACCCTGTGTACATCCAAAATTACAGTCCTTTGCCTATTTCACAATGCTCATCCATGAAAAGCATCCCTATGAAAGACTTCATAATGGTTTTTAAATTAATTAATGTTTTGCATCTAGTGTTTTGGTACTGAAGACAGAAGTAGACTGTGTCAGCAGATACAATTTACTACAGGTTTTGAGCTATCAAACCCTAAGGATCAGAACAGAAATAGACTTTATGCAAGTCTGGCCATGGATTACTTGGGGAGCAGTCTGTTCGTAGGATCACCACAATTCTGCATTTCTGCTGAGTCTAGCAGGGGAAAATCAGCTCAGGGGAGTCACACAGTCCCTGGGACTCAAACCATGGGAGGACCCCAGTCCCCTGCCACCTCTGCCAGCCCTTTGCTCATCACCTTGAGCTAGTTTCCCTCTGTCTGCTCACCCATTTCATCATTTGCTCGATGGGAACCCTTTTACAAAAAGCTTTTTCAGATCAATGGATGAAGCATGCTCTTAATTTCTGAGCTCATCAGCAGCCGCATGTGTGGAAAAACAGCGACTCCCATTACGAGGGTAATGATCAAACATCCCATCTTCAGTCAACTGCTATTGCTGCTGCAGACTGCAAATGTTTTCCAGCTCACAAGCAAAGAAAATTTCTGGTATGTGCTAAAGACATCACCATTACCATTCATCCCAATCAGCTTGATTAGACTAAAAACAAACAACAGGAAACCATCTATCTGTATGCACATCAACCCTGTTCCAGGAGTCCTTGCCACTGAAACAGAGAGTGGAGCCCTGCCACTTGTCCTTAAATGTATATCCTCCATAGTTCTTTCCTACACATCAGGAAAGGAAGGAAACGGAGTAGATTACATTTCTTATTAAATTTATGTGTTATAACAGCCAGCAGCGTGCTTGGAAATAAATCACAGAACAAAGGACAAAATTACAGAAAGAAATGGCACGCTGTAAATCTCTTGATGTTTTCAGATGGAAACTGAATGTCTTTCTGCAAGTTATGCATCAGTCAAAACACTATTGAGATAAAGGCTTTCAAGTGATATTTTCAAGCCATATTAGTCGTCCTGTAGCTCTGCACTTCACTCAGACTGGAAAGTAGCCAACAAGCATGGCTTGAAATCTGTTGGTTTATGTCTTGAGGGATTTTTTCCAGCTGTATTAAAGAATTAAGACTGAGCTCCCCAACTCTCACTGCACTGCCTGCATGCTGATCTGGGGCAGGAAAAGAAACAGAGGCATGGTGAGGTAAAGGGATTAATCCAAGGTCAGATTGAAAGTTAAATGTAGGATTTAGACATAGATGCTTGCTGCTTGATTATGTTGAAGTCAGAGAAAACAGGGAAGCACTTTTATTTTAACTTCAAAGAAATACAACTGTTTTGCACATGGAAGGGCAACAGCATGGTATTGGGGAAGGTTTTACATCAAGGCAAACCACAACTATGACTCAAACCAGAAAAATCTCACATTAAAGTTCTCCTAAACTTTATTTCTCCACACATATATACCTGATTAACTAGACTTTGAGTGAGGAATAAAAAACCCAAAAACATTATGGGAAAGAAATAGAAAACTCCAGCTGAAAAGGTAAAAATAAACAAAACAAAATCAAGCATAACTGGAAAAAAAGAAGTTTACATGGCCTAAAAATTTGAATAAGACTGTAGCTTTTTCCCTTTTTATATTTTTTCTCTCCTTCTTACTAGCTGAGCCAGAGCTGGTGACAGGCACAAAGAGAAACTGTATGAGGGAGACAAAGGTCAAGATAATGGTATTACTGTGCTGGTGCAAAGAACGCTTGACTAGATGGCAAAAACTAAAGGTCACTTTTAAATGTGTTTTTCATTTTCTCTATGGAAAAGCTAGAGAAATATAAAGAATTCACTGGAACTATAAGCCAAGAAGATTAGCTTGATTTTTTTCACGACAATGAAGAAGAACTACTCGAGAATATTCTTGTTTGGCTGTATCAGGCCAAAACATTCTAGTGCTTTAAAACCAAAATGACTACACCACAAAACATTCATGGTCACATGTCCCTGATGGAATAAAGGCAAACCTTTGCAATATGTATATATTCAAACCTTCTTACCTTGCTCCTCCAGGTCTGTCTCTCTGGTCCCTCCCCCTCACAGCTGCCAGGGAAGGTACCTTGTGCTGCCTTTACACCTGCACACAATGACCAGCCCTTTCCTTCTGCACCTGGGTCTGCTGAGAGGCCAGGGTGAAACGACTAAAACTCACAGAATTCAGAATTCAACAGATAAATCTGAAGAAATTAAAGAGAGTAACAACCTGCCAGTACAGCTCCACTGGATACATGATTTGTGAGCACTAGAATATGGCAGCATTCAATGGATGTTTCCTTTAAGTATTGTTCTTTGTTCTTTGTGCTAAATGCAGAGGAAAAGAAACCTACTGCCATTTTCCAATTTCATTCAATGGAAAACCCCCTTTAATGTTCTTTTTGACATCCTTAAATTTCCAATCAGGCCACCCTTAACAGATGCCACAGTTATAGTTTTATAGACCCCCAAAGGAACAAAAAAGAACAAAAAAGAACAAAAAAAAAAAAAAAAAAAAAAAAAAAAACAAACAAAAACACAACAACCCAAATAAGAAAACAATGCATAACCAGGACAGTGCACTATAACTCTTGGATTTTTGGAGGGCAGAGGTGGTGAGGACCTACTGTAAGCCAATATCCTAACCTTATCTGTTTTTGTGATGTCCAAGGAGAACAGTGAGTTCTAGCTCTGTCTGAAAAAAATGAGTGATTTAACAGCTAATAAAGCAAAGAATAAAAAGAGAGAGACTAGACAGCTAAAGAAGACAATAATGACCTGTTTCTAGACTGTCTTCATTTTCCTCTTGAAATATTTGATATTTGCTAATCATGGAATAGCAAATGTACCACTGTGGTGCTATTGAGAGATGTGGTGGTGATGTATGTTTCACATTGTCTATAATGAGGAAATATCTTCACTCATGAAAGAAAATTTTACTATATTAAAATAATTTCTATAGTTATGATAAAAGCATGCAGATTGAATGACTGCTATAATGAATTGCCATCAAATTTTGTCCCTCAGAACAGGGTTCACCTAAGAAAATTCAGCCTGCCAGCCTCACAAGCCTATGCCTTGCTTTTCTGGTCTGGCAACTCCCTTTCTTCCTCTTTTCCTTGCAGTGCCTCTGGGTATTTACCATACATGACAAAGTGACAGTCCAATCAATAGCTGGGTCACAGGTTTGCTTCTCAGGCCCTTTCAAGTCACTGGCTATGACTCAGCAATAGCTTTTTCTGATAAAGGCACAGTCCTTGGGAGACTCCAGACCAGAATCATGGCAAAATTGAACTTCTCAGGGTGTGTTTTACTCCAGCAGACCCTTAAACATTTGCATGCAGGAGGAAAAAGTACTTGAGAATAAGAACCATGTACCCAGGCATCCTACAGGGACTGATGCTCCACAGAGTCTGCAAGCAGCAGGCAGCAAAAACGTGCCTCAGTGTATCAAGCACCCAGTGAGACTCCTGAATAGAAATTATTCATGTCATGATTATGGTGAAAAAGAGCAGGAAGAAAGACAGAGAAGCAGAATAAAATAGGCAAGAAGGAGAACAAAGGCACAGAGTGAGGAAAACCAGAGGAGAAAAACAGAAGAAAAAAAGAACTGTCAGGCACACAAACTAGCTAAGTGTAAGAGAAAGAATGAGAAAATCTTGTCATGCTGTGGTTAAAACAAAATATAAAAGGGAAATGTGATGCTTAAACATGCAGTAATCTCCTTTTATCCAGTGTATAGGAAACGGTCAACCAATTAAGGTGCACTGAAATATTTTACCTATTTTACACTTGAGAAGGCAGAAACAGTGGGCTTGTGTAGCTTGTCCAGGTCACATATTAAGTCAGCAATGATCCAGACATGGCTCTCTGACCTGCCTCCATGAAATACTTCTTCTCCAGGGGAAGTAAACTACATGTTTTCACTCCAACTTTTCCAGTACATGCAGCACTTAGGGGCCTGTGAGGAGCCATAAATCTCAGCAGTTCCTCGTTTAAAGTTTGCTTGCAAGGAGATTAAACCAGTTTGCAAATAAAGCAGCTGCCCTCGGTTTCACGGTCAGGAAAGCCCCTCCACATCTCACTTTTTCTGTGGTTTGACATTCAGTGCACTCTCCTTCAGGTCCTTGGCACTGAAGAACTGTTGCAAAGGGTGCAGTGAACACATTTCCCAGCCTTACCTTTGGAACGAGCTAGGTGCAGCACAAAACTTTTGCAATTACTAGAGGCCAACGTGGTATCGAATGTCCAATAAACACACAAATTAGCTTCCTCTCAAGGTCCATCCACTCATTCTTTGATTTTTATCAGTTAATTAAATCTTGTCAGAAGAGTGTGAGGTGTTCAATCCACATGTGTGTTGTGTGTTATGTACTTTCAGAAATTACTGATGCACAGTCTAGGCAGGATTGACAGTTATTATTAAACATCAGCTGGCAGAGGCAATTTACAGCCATTTTAGTCAACTAGTAATGATCTGTAAAACTGGTAAAAACCGTAGGAGGAAAACAATTTGCCACCACACACATTAAAATAGCAAGAGTGCCCTGGTTTAGGAACACTGGGTGGCATTTGCTGAAGAACTCAGCAGAGAAACAAAACTTTGTGTTCACTGACAGAGAGCACTTTGGTATGTATGAGGCCTATGATATATGGCATATATCATATGGTACAGAAATCCTTACTACCTGGAAATTGAGGGTACACTTTGCTTCTAGGACTTGGAAGTGATCAAAATGTAAGTACCAGTGAGTTCTTTAAGATGTCACATTACATACTTTACACAGAACAAACTGACCACAACAAAGGAGCAATCCTATATTTGACCTTCCAGCCCCCAAATGTCAATGTCTTACAGAAAATTTATATTCCATCTGACAGAACTGGGTAACCTTGACCCAGAGGAATAAGAAATATTGGATTAGGTAAGCATATGACTACAGACTTTATTCTTTCTTTGAGAGCTTACAAATGACTGAAGGAGAAAATAAGTGGTTTTCTGAAGCTGCACAGTCAGATTCTTTCACTTGCTAAGGCTGCTTCATGCTAATGTCAGTGAACAGCACACCCTGTACACAAAGATTCTATAGTTTCCTAGAGTTTTCCATAATGCCTTTTCCTGACAGTGAAACCAGATCCTGCACTGTTTGGTCTTGAGTGAATTATTTGACCATGATTTGTGTGCAACTTAAACACAGACTGAAAACTACACATACCACAGGAATTGTGGATGGCCCAGGGATTAAGTCAGTGGACTCAGTTTACTGGATATTTTGGCATGCAATGGGAATGCAGATGTGCTGATGGGCACTATAATGGTGTGAATAAATTTTATTCTGTAAAGGTGCAAATTTTAACTGCATAAGTGTGTCCCAAGCCCGAATCAAAGTTGAGGACAAATATCTCAAAACTGCCAGCATAGTTTATTACTGTGTCCTTCCTAAGGTTTTCTGAAGTGACAAGGGACTTAAAGGAATATCAACAGATTGGTAAAGTCCTTTTACACAATAGTATGTTTTTTTGAAAGAACCCACCCTACATGCTGCACTCTTATAGAATGTTTCTTGCTCCTTTTTTTCAGAAGATATGAGTTTTTGGTAAAGTCAGGAAGCTTGCTGATTGCT
Source organism: Oenanthe melanoleuca (assembly GCF_029582105.1). Classification (NCBI taxonomy): domain Eukaryota; kingdom Metazoa; phylum Chordata; class Aves; order Passeriformes; family Muscicapidae; genus Oenanthe; species Oenanthe melanoleuca. The sequence goes on from NC_079333.1 coordinate 9,974,799, forward strand.
GACAGACACTGTAGTAAGTAATAGTGAGAATTAAAAGGACAAGATGATTGACATTTCTAAGTGTAAACACAGATGTTTTCCAACCAGAGAGGGGTGCTTCTTGCTGGAGGGGCTGATAAAGCTTCTGCCACAGACAGGGATGAGTGGTGTGCAATGTCAACTTGAGATAAGGAGGTTAAACCTTGTGCAGTGGAACCCCCTGCATATGGACCCTGTGGCAGCAAAGTGAAGCTTTGCACTAGACCTCACTGACTTCCTGGTGACTAAATAGCAGAAAATAGCATTAATAAGTTATTGACAGAATATGTAAAAAAAAAAGGCAAAAAAAGTAAAAAAGCAGCCTGAAGCCATGCTTACCATTTACATTTAAATTTCTGCCTCTTGAGAATAATTTGGATACAGGATTTGCTCTTTAGTGTAGAGCAGGAAAAGTTTCTGACAAATTTGGTTCTGTCAGTGAACTAAAACCAACTTCTTCTATAGGAGAAACTGCTATTTTCTGTCCTTTCTGTGCACCAGTCAAGAGGTAATTGGGATCCATCGACTTGCCAGCTGCTATGCCAAAACCAAAGCTCCACTTCTTGCAGATGTAAGATGCAGTAATAGGAGGCAGGAAGACATGACCTCTGCTACAGTCTTACACTAAAAGAACCTTGTAGAGGAGACCTTTTTTGGCCACCAACTCACACCTGGGGCACCAGCTCACACCTGGAGCCACCAACTCACACCTGGAGCCTCCCTCCTTCGTGTTCTCCTGGGAATCCACCACCAGGTCCTGCATGAACGAGCAGCACCCAAAAGACTCAAAAATTAGTCTTGTGTATTTGAGACCAAGGAAGTTTAGGTGACTGGCCATGACCACTGCTGTGGAATCTACTTTGCACCTGGAAGAGACATTTTTCTTGGGGATTTAACCAGTGCACACCTTCCGATTCTTTCCCTTAAATTTTCAAAATTCAGCCCTACAACAAACTTGAAAATGTATGGTGGATGCAAATAATAACTTCTTTCAGGAAAGAACAGAAACATTTTAAGTGTGGCATGGGTGCAGACCTTAGTTAGAGTTTGAAAATTAAATATTGTATAGTTAGAGTTGAAATCTTATCATGGATCTTTTTTATGCAAATTCCTATTTGCTCTTCAACCCAAAATTTTCATATTTTTGAGGATTATTTAATCAATTTACGTGTGAACAAAGATACAGACTATACAAAGATCTACAATTACATAAGTGGACTGTGGAGTTATATAGAAAAGTCTTAAGGATCTTAACAATCACTCATGGTTTCACTCTAAATGTTTTCTTTACAGTGGGAATACTTCTATACAAAAAAAAGCAAATCCAAACCAAATGAACAGATGAAACCAACCAAACAACACAAACTAACCTAGGGTCCTCACATTGATTCATACATCAGCTTGTCTAACTTACAGAGCCTCTGGTCTCCCATCTATTAATTCCTGAACACTGTGGCTTTCTTTGTGAGTGTTTAAGTAATAGTGTTATAAGCAGGATGTGTGCAAGATTTTTGTAAAGATGGTAGGAGTAGAAAAGTCATGATTTCTGATCCCTGGTGGTTTTTTGTTTCCCTCACCATCTGAATTTGAATTGCAAGTTTCAGCATGAATACATTTTTGTTGTTTTCAGATTTCCAGATGAATTTCAAGGCTAATGTCCGTTGCAATCACACAGCAGTTAGCTGTTAACTATCCAGGTCAATTTCTTTTTGAAAACTTAGAATTTAGACTCAAATATCCCGAAATACCTGTTTCTTGTCAGTCCAACCTCAAAATGCTGTCCTCCTTGCTTCTAGTTTCACTTCTTTCATTCCATATGCTACCTAATCTAGAGCAGATGCAGCAGCTGACCAAAAAAATTCAGGTATAAACTTCCTTTTAACCAAAAGTCTTCCATAGTGAAAATTCATAGCATTTTGGTGATGTACATAAACATACCAAGGAAAAAAACTTGCTGAAATACTTCTTGAAAAAAACCCATTAACCTACCTCTTTCTCTTGAAAAGAATGTCAGTTCTCATGTCTTAATAAAAGAATGTGGCAGTGATTGCTGAGGGGTGAAGGAGGGTGATTTTCCCTATTTTATGGTAGTCTGATGATGATCCTCATTTTACCAGGGCAGGGTAATAGGAGTTGTTTCACTTTCTGAACCTCCTTTCTGTTCCTTGCTTGCCTGCATGAGAATTCCTGTGCCTGTCACTATTTAATGCTGAGAATAAAGATATGTAAGGAATATGTAAGGTATGTAGGAAGAAATGGTGGGATTTTGCATCCCTTGTGTAGCCATCCAGCCTTGGTGAAGGCAGCAGGTGGAATGTTTTAGCATTCTGTCCAGATAGAACCAAGCCAGTGCAGAGACACAGCAGCAACCACAAAACATGTTTAAACCAAAAATGAATATTCTGTTCTTTTGCACTACATTTCCACAGAGCCATCATGCAATCCCTGTCCTAAGGGGAATCAAAGAATGGCCTGGGTTGAAAAGGACCTTAAAGATCATCTGTACCCAGCTCCATACTAGACCAGGTTGCTCCATCCAGCCTGGCCTTGAACACTCCCAGGAATGGGGAATCCACAGCTTCTCTGGGCATTTTTTTCAGTGCCTCACCACCCTCACAGTAAATAATGTCTTCCTAACATCTCTTTTAGTTTAAAAATGTTTCCTCTTGTCAGTAAGAGAGTAACTATGACTTGGGGAAAGGATACGTATATAACAACATATACACATATACATATACATATATGTATATATACTGTCTGGGGTTATGTAGGAAATTTCATATATAAAAATAATAATTTACAAAGACAAAACAACTGGATTTGTGGCATTACCAACAAAACACAAAACAAAACAAACAAAACATGCCATTAACTGTTACTTTCATTGACTTTTTTTGGGTACAAACATTTTTCCTGATTATTGCCATGAACTTCTGGGGTACTCATCATGTGCACATGCCTTTTTTACCTCGTGGAGTTAAAAAGAAAAGTCCTTGTGAGTAAAGAATTTAAGCACCAATGAAACTGCAAATGGAAGGATTAAGAGTAGAGAAGAACCTAACAGGTAGGCTTGTCATTGTTTCAAAGTGTTTGCAACAGGAAAAACACCATATCTAATAAATTTGGCCTTCCAGTTACTTTTTCAGTGTAAATTTTTGGAGTAGTTCAAGTCATGAAAGTTATCCATAATTCAACACAGAGGACACATGCAAACCTGCAGGTATTAGGATGTGCTGGTCTGGTTCATGCTCACTTTTAAACCTAAGTGCAGCCTGAAGTGAGTTTAGATTTTGCAATGTTTTATAGATTCTTATAACAGATATGACTAAATTCTTTATTTTCTAAGTTACCCTCAAGAAAATGAGCCCCTTTCAGTCCCACACTTGTGAGAGGGCCAGGCTTTGCTCAGGTCAGCAGTGACACTGACTTAAAAAAACACCTTCCTCTTTCGTAGTAGAAACAAAATGCTCCAATAAAAAATTTACCACCCTATAATCCTCTGCTTTTCACTTAGGGATATTTTTATCATGTTGCTTTCCTGAGTATGTTCCTAAGGTCAAATTTGGAACCTGTGAAAATACATTTTTTTAATAGAAATATTCTGATCTCAAATATAGTAGCACAATTGAAACTGCTGTAATTCAGTAATATTTTTGGGATAAAACTAGCTTGTAGACCTATGTAACTCTGGCACTTAATGATTTCTGATGTCTGGAAGGTATTAGACTGTGGTTGTAATAATCTCTATAATTGTAACAGTTCATGCTAGCTAGAGTGCACATCTATTCTTCATCTGTCCTTAAACTAATTTGTTCTATGTATGAATATATCACAGTCATCAATTTAAAGTGCCATCTTTTGGCTATGCAGGTGATTAAGGAGAATACATTATGTATGAGGCAAACACACCAAACTTACACAAATGCTTTTCAGGAGTGTGCCAAATAGCTACTTTCTGTAAGAGTTTGTAAGTTATTATTCTAATAGAAACACAAGTCACAGCTACAACTAACCAGCAATCAATTACTTCTTTCCATACTTAATGCCTTGGATGATGAGTTATGCTGTGGCACTGTGCTGAATTCTAAAAATATATTTTAAAAACAAAGGAAGCAAACAAAACAAAAAACCCAAACAGAACAAACAAATGAAAAACACACACTGAGCCCCCTCACCCCCCAAAGGAAAAGAAAAACCAAGCTTGAAAATCAGGTGATATTTAATTTTCCAACTCATTGCTGCCCATAAAGTTTTCATTGCAATTAGGGCAGGGCTGGGCTCTTAAAATTCTTCTTTTTCTGGAAGGGTAATTTTTCTCTACATTGCAGCTAAATATACAGAGAGCATCTATTAGAACATCTGACACAAGTATTTCTCTGGCCATAGGTCTGATAAAGAAGCAGAGAAACTCTGAGGTTATGATTTCTTGTAGCATGAGTTCAGTGCACTTGGCAAAAACATTCCAGAGGAGACTGAGGACTGTGGAGAGGGCCAAGTGGCACTGGGCAGAGGGCTCACAGTGTTAATCTGTACCAGGGGGGTGGCTCAATACCAACATTTGATCACTACCTGAGCCATATCTTATTCATTGACAGGAAATCAAATACTCTCCTCTGTTATATTCCCAGCAGATGGGCAGACCACACCAGAGAAACACACAAACAGCACAGAAATCAGCCCTCTGAGGAGCCCCAGAGTACAGCAGGAATTTAAAATTAACCCCTTATTTTCAGTCTTTGCTTGACCCTTGAAATTTTACATGCGAGGTTGCCAAAGCTTCCTTTGTTCTGCATCAGCTCTGTGCTCACTTGCAAGATCCACTCCCTCTTCCTGGCTGATTATGGAGATGAGCAACCAGATCTACCTATGGAGCACTCATCCCATGAAACTGAGAAATAAAACTGCTTTCCTCACCGTGTTTCAGAGCTGTGCATGCTCAGAGTCACTGCAAAGAAGGATGCTCAGAGAAGATAAAGTGAACCATGTCCTGCCAGTACAAGAGCAGCATCTCTTTGGGGACAACATCTCCAGGAGTGATTAAGTGCCAATCACTTCATTCCCACAGTTAGGTACAAAGAGCAAAACCCAGCCCTTGGTAAATTAAAAAGGTTGACAGCACAGAATTCATTGTGCATCTAGAAGCTGTTTAAAGGAAGAGAGAAATATAAGATGTGAGTGCACTTACATGGGAAGGGGAGATCATCCATGGGATGAGACAATGACACCCCTTACTCCAACAGGCAGGTAGTGTATATTTTATTTTTTTCAATGTTTTACAACCATGCTCAACAAACATTCACAGAAACCCATTAATAATGCTCTATGACTGTGACTGGGGTTTAAAAAAAGCTAAACCAGATGTTGCTATGAAAACCCATTAAAAATTGTGTCAAGAGTCAGTTGCCAAAATACACAAACTTAGTGTTTTTCTCAGCAAAAATACACTTTGCCATTTACCTCTGTGTAGGATAATATGGTAATGAGTCACACAGATTTCATATATACTTGTCTTCATATATTGGCATATATATAGTGTTCATTTCTTCTAGTGTTACTTCCATAATTACATTGGACTTTTTGTTTTGTTTTTGTTGTTGTATTTTTTTTGCTTCAGAGAACAGAAAGAAAGAAAGAGAGAAAGAAAAAAGAGAGAGAGAGAGAAAGAGAGAGAGAGAAAGATAGAGAAAGAGAAAGAAATAGAGAAAAGAGGAAAAAAGAAAAAAGTAGAGAAGGAGAGAGAGAGAGACAAAGAAAGAAAGAAAGAAAGAAAGAAAGAAAGAAAGAAAGAAAGAAAGAAAGAGAGAGAGAGAAAGATGTACCTAATAGATTATTACCTACTAATCAGACTATTTTAATCTATTTTATTATGCAATAATCATTACTGAAACGTTAATTCTTTGAGTTTCTTGTTCAATGGGATGGAATTCCATATCTGTCAGGAGATATGGAGAACTAGGAGCCTGGGAAAACAATCATTTCACTTTCTTTTGCACAGGTGCCAGGTTCTCCCTGCAGAGTGGGAAAGAGCTAAAAAGTTGGCACACATGGTGCTAACAGTGAAGTTATTTGAAGAGTGAAGGAGATCTTTTTCACTCTAGGTAAACAGTAAAATAAAAGTGGAAAGTTCTCATGCTTTACTTAATGCAGTTGGTTCATATAAACCTTGATAGTTAATAACAAGCTACAGAACTTGCCCAAGTATTTCTCTTAGATAAAAGGAGGCCATAAGTTGTTAATTACAAGCTCTGGCTGAAATGGGAGATAAATTTGGGTATTTTCAGGCACCCTGTCCTTTCTGAGAAGATGCCTGATATTTTATTAGAAATTTGTATTAAGTTCCCTGGCTCAGATTTCTCAGGATTCATTTTGCTTTAACAAAGGTGATATCAGGTCTGATTCAATAGAGCATAAGAGGACATATTAAAATTGTATTCAGATTATTTTCATCAGCCTTCTTCATCCCAGCCATTTTCATACTAATTTGCTAATTTGGAGACAGAGACTGCATATCAAAGGGAGGCTGCAGGCAATAATAAAGGCTGCAAATGTTTGCTGTTTCAGTAGTTACTGTTTTGATTTCTGAAATAGAGGGCAACTGTCATTATTAGCAAACAGTAGAAGAAATTATATGAATAAAGAAAAAAGAGAGGCAAACAGAGCAAGACTTGCTCTTTGAGAGGTAAATCTGTGTATAAATGCTGAGTAGAGAAATTCTCCCAATATGAAATGAAGCATCCTGCAAATCTAACATTAGCATCAGATTCTCACTTTCCTGCTTGAGAAACAATTTTCTGCTTGACAATACAAAGTATTTGTGATACAGTCAAAACATACATATATTTAGTACAATACTATTTTTTCCTGTACCAATGATCTGATTAAGAGTGCCACACCTATTCTGAAATACAGGAAGGCCAAACCATCCACTGCTTTCTCCATCTCCTTTTCTGCACAGTGATATCAGATGCTAAGTAGTAAAAATTTACTCTAGAACTGATGTGTTTTTCATCAATATATGATTAAATAACCCAATGCATTCCACAAAATAAAACCCAAAAAACAAAGAAAAAGCCCCAAAAATCCAAACAACAACAAACAAAACCCCCCAAAAAACAAAAACAAAACAAAAACAAAACAAAAACAAAACAAAACCAGCCAATCAACCAAACAAACCAACAAACATTTTTAAGATAAGGGAGTAACACAAATCTTAGATAAAACTTCAGGTATTTCCAAATCTTTAAATGTAATCCCAAGTCTTAGCAAAGACTCATTTGAGCAAACACTTTTAAGACTGAAAATGGCCTCTATTATTCCACTGCAGAATAGACTGCTATGATTTGTTTTCAGTGCTCATGTGGGATGCATTTGATTTGGAAAGAGGTCCCTCAAGCTGAAAGATATGTTTCCTGATGTCATGATACTGTTAATGTGCCATAAAAATGATTTAGCAGTTGGGATCAATGTACTGCATTCTAACAAGCCAATAAAATAGCCCCTATGGTATCCCATCCTTATTATAGGGTCATATTAAGAAAATGGAAAAAAAAAATTGTTGATATATAAACTATTTGGATTCTCTATACAGGAAAGATATATTTCAGCAGGAGTGGCACATTTAACAGGCTGGAAAAGAGCAATGTGATGCCACAGCCCTTGTAGTTTTGAGTCAGATGTCAGCACAGAGTTTTTGCAGTGTACATGAAGCCTGGATGTGAAGAGATGAGCCATGGCTTTCTGGGTGCCACAACAGATTTTTATTTTTATCTGCAGAAAGTTTAAAAACTAAAGAAAACAGAGGAAGCCTACGCATGAAATAATGGGAGACTTTCAGAGAGTAAAAACTATAATTTAAGAATATTTGAGAGCAAAATCAGTAGTCCTAACAGGATAGATTAACAGAGAAATAATTCAAAATATCCAGTGAAGTGTTAGTATATAAAAGCATTCATGCCTTTTCTGCAAAACCTTACTTGTAAGATATTTTCAAAGACTTGTTTTAATAAAGAAAATGCTTCACATCTTACTGTTCAGAGCAGTTCTTCCTTGCCTACTCATGTCAGTTATTTCCAATACTCTAGCATCATGCTTTTCAGAAGCTCACATCTTCCCAAAGAGATAAGGGGCTTATTTTAGATGCTAGAGTAGATTAAGACACCAGATACAGTCTCAGGTTTCAGACACTTGCTGCTGCACACACAGTGTAGTGCCTTGGCTTTGCCCTTGCCATTATTCCAGCCCTGGAATACTGGAACTGACAGGTAATCTGGAAAATAAAACTCAGGTGTGAATTTAGTCACACATTTGTGGGTGCTAATCCCTGGCATCCCTGGACAAGCTGTTATTTCTTTATTACAAAATTTAAGGTTTGGCTTAGAAGCAAAATCAGTTAAGAAGCTTAAATGAAGCAATTCTGTGTGTATCTCCACTGTATACACTTTAAAAAGTAGAACACTTGGCAATTTCTCATCCCAAATATCTGAATAATTTTTTTCATGAACTTAATTTTCAACTTGTTAACCAGCAACTAGCATTTTCCTTGGAAACTGGAAATGGCAATAAATTTTAGAGTCTTCAAAAAGTAATGTAAAGGGATGAAAATAACCATGGAAATAGCTAACACACAGAAAATTAAAGAATAGAAATTATATATATAAAGACATGGTAAAAAAAATAAAATGTTTATTGAGCAAAGTTTTGGAGGTGGATTGAGAGCTACAGGAGGAAGAAGCAGCAGAGACAATATATGCACCAAACTGGGAGTGAATTTGAGCTTGGAAAGAAGGGAGGGAAAGGTTTTAACCTTTGGTTTATTTCTCATTATCCTAATGTGATTTAATTGGTGATATATTAAATTAATTATGCCCCAAGTAAATATTGTTTTATCTGTGACTGGTGAGTGATCTCTCCTGGTCCTTACCTCCATCTTCAATTTCATTGTATTTTCTCTCCTCTGTCCAGCTGAGAAGGGGACAGTTTGGTGAACACCTGGTGTCCAGCCATGGTCAACCCTCTAAAAAGTGTAATAATTGTTCTAATTTTTAATGTATGATAGTTTCCTTTTGCTAAGAAAATTATTTCTGATATGGCTTCAAATGATGCCTACTGGACATTTTCCTTTAAATTAACTATATATTTTAATTGTGTCTATGCATAGATGCAGTTTAGGCTTTCATTTGATCATTTATCTGTTTCATGAGTGTGAAAAATTATAGGTTGAAAAATGAAAAAATATCACACTGATTATAAAACTGAATTTGCTCAGTCAAAATTCAATGACTTCTCATGCTGTAGTTGCTATTAAAAAATACCCTTATTCCTGAGAAAAGCATGTCTGAAACAAAATACCATTTTTCTTAGTGTTCCTTATCAAACATATGTAACACATACATGGATAACTTCCAAAGGGATTAAATTAATGCTAAGTAAATTTACATACAGGTTCTTCACATTTTTCTACTGGAAATGTGTATGATAATACATTTTTACCAGTAGACCAATTTTACCCCTGAACTTTTTTTATCCTGGTTTTGTTTGTTTGTTATTTTGTTTTAAGAACAAGTTGTTTTTTTTGAAAGCAAGTTTTTGAGTTTTAGGTTTCTGTGAGTTAATGATGGCTGAGAGGTGAATATTTATTTCTGTGAGGAGTCTCCTCCAGCTCTTTTCAAAATGAAGATCAAAACCTACCAAAAATTGAATGAAATGTGCATAAACCTGGGTGCCTAGGAAGATTCCAGTCCCTTCCAGTTGCTCCCCCACCAGCACAGTGGAGGAAACACGGAAAACCCATTGTCCTTACACTCTGAAGGGCTCCTATTTCCCTGGCTCCCAGAAGATTACTTATAGAAAGAATATACCAGAACTGTAATACAATAAGCTATAATGTGAAACAACTGTAAGCTCTTGAAGACTTTTAATACAGATGACACACTGGTCTTTTAAAGAATGAAACCATAATTTATACAAGAAGCTGTCAGATGCACGGGACCCAAATGGCATTTGAGCACACAGCTTGCTTGCTTACTTGTAGGGATATCAATCAATTTATTAAGAATTAATCTGCACCCCAGTGTTCTCCTAAAACTGCCTAATGTCTTGGCAAGCTACTTGAAAGGGTTCAGTGAGAATTTATAAGGGCAGCTTGGAAACAGGATTTTTTTTTTTCTTGCTCAACAAAGGGGATACTGTTTCCCCTCTGAACATATCTCTGTTATAGTTTAACACAGTAATGGATAGGTTTGCCAAAAATCACAGTTTTTAATGACCTTCAGCGAAACAGTAGATTTGTCTTTGCCTTCATACTGTGTCCTGCATTTATGCTGTTAGAATGCCTCTTAATCTGCCTGGAAGTATCAAATGCTCTTGGCCTTGAGAACACAAACTTGTGCACACACTAAAAAGCACAGTTTGTAGAGTAACCACATTTTCCATGCATGCAGAAGAGTAAGCAGGACTTCAGCTAAAGGATCTAATTCCGAGTACTTTCCAGATCTTGACATAAAAATGGCAAGAAGGTCTGGGCAAATTTAAAATGTGGTATTCATATTGCCTACATAAATTGTGCTAAAATGGCTTGAATGATGTCACCTGAGCAGCAAATCCAAGCTACAGATATTTCTGAACTCTCAGAACACTGCATGCTTGGCACTGACCAGATATGTAGGGTGTGTGAGGCTGCACATATAAAATCATCTTGTGGCTACCTCAAGCCATTTGTAAACAATGCATGTTTTTACCTACAAATAGCAGAAAGTGGTATCACACATGTTATGCAAGGTTATTGCATCTTTCTGGTTCCTGGCTTTCAAACATTTCACTTTGACAAAAGCAGCCAATGAAACATCAAAGCAGTGAGTGGAAAACATGAACCTCACTTGTTCAGCCTTAAGTTCAAGGAAAAAATAAACAGATAATGGTTATCAATGGTCTGTCAGCTCTCAGAACTGTTTTTTTCTTTTCAGAGATAATGTCTGTGTGTGCACACACAGACACACATCTCTGTTTTAGAGTATTACAGGAATTGCCTTAGTAGAAACAGCTTATTTTGGACTGCACTCTTGAGAAAGCTGTTTGGTAAATGAGTTTTTTTCTCCATTTTGTGAAAATTTCTGAGTTTGGCCATTTGCTCAACCAGTTTCATTGTTTTTCACTCCAGAGGCAATGTCCTCTGACACATCAAATGGAAATGATGGACTTGCATTTCTGGAAAAACCTTCCATTGATAAAAAATTCTCTCTTCCCTCCTAGAATTCATCACCCAGGTGGGTAGTCTACTGCCTCCAGAAGGATTGTTTCCAAGGCTAGAGCCTTATCCTTTGTAGCAGGATTTCAGAGCCATGCCAAAATTTCTGAAAAGGAACTTTGTTTTATATCCATGTTTATATTAAAAAAATGGAACATATTTTACCTTATCCATTTAAATCCTACAGCTGCCATTTTACTGAAATAATTACACCATTCAACATGTTTGAATGCTAAACAAAGAAAATGCACTTTACAATTACTGATGTTTGTAGGAGAAAACAAATTGACTGCTTAGTGGCATAATGCTAGACAGATAAATTGACCTATTATAAAACAAACCTGCCCCTGTTTCTGACTAATGAAATATAAGGCCACAATAACTGTTAAATCCTATCTAACATTTGATTTTAATGTCAAAAACATCAGAATTGTTTTTTTTTCACAGTGTGTTTCAACCAGAATATTTTTTGTGAAACAGCTCTCATGTCTTCTCAATTGAAGAGCAAGCAAAGAATTGTGAGAATGAAGCTGTGCCCTTGAAGCGAAGTGCACGCTCTGTATTCCCTTTTTCTTCAACCTTATTAATTCAGAACTTTGCATGAACAAAGTGGCAGTAATTAGCCTTGACATGGACCAGTGCCAGGCTTTTCTATCAAGTTTCTTTCCTGTTTATGTTTGAATTACTCCGGGGCTGCCTCTGTGCGCCCTTTGGTCTCAACAAATGTGTTTTTTTCCCCTTACTCTCATGGTACAAAGAATGTAATCTTAGTTGACTGGAGTCTGCTGAACATCACATTATTTCCTTGACTCAGTTTAGGATTCACAAGCTGGAGTGGAGAAAAATTATTTTGCTGAATAAAGGCTGCAACACCAAGAATGATCTCCAGAGAAGAATTGTTTTGCCTGAAAGTATTTTGTTCTGCAGTGGTCTAAAATTTGGTCTAGAAAAATCAGTAAAATTTTGCCTAAAAGAATCAGTACAGACAGGAGTTGGATGTGAGGCTTCCAGTCATTGGTTCTCACCAGCAAATTTGACATATAATGGATGTCTAATCCTGAATGAAAAACACAGTCCCCCAGGTCTACTATCCTATTTCCACCTCCTACCATATGCTTATGACTAGACATGGGCTGGTCTCATGAGAGCTTTACCTGCTTTACTCTAATCAAAACCTGTTATGATTACACATCTAATTAAAAAAAAAAAAGGAGGGGCTCAGAACATTTGATTCAGGAAGAATATGGAGTTAGTTTAGAGAAGGAAGTTATTAACTTTTGGATCTGCAATGACTCAGTGCCCATTTGAGTTGTTATTTGCTTTCCCCCAGTGATCAAAAATTATGATCATAATATTAAAAACCCACAAGGAAATGAAACAATAAGCATTATTTTAAATCTGCAAAACTGCAGGGAAAATTTTTTTCATAAGCAGCTATCACAATATACTTCAAGCTAAGTGTCATACACAAAGGTTAAAAGAAATCCTTCTCTGGAAAAGAAAACCATCCGTAGGGATTAAGTTGGCAATAACTGGAAACACTTCAGGAAAAAAAAAATACACATTTTTTAGTTTACTTCTAAACATAACCTCAAAAAAGAACTATGAAATTAAAACTCTCCCTTCTTCATTTTAGCACTGAACATTTTGATCCTTTAAAATTATTTTCCTTTTGAAGTACCTACATTTACCAGGTTACCAGTATTTGCATTTTACATTTCTAATGTAATGTACAAAAAATTACTTGTCCAAATATCAGCTTTTTACAAGACAGAATTGACTTAAGATTTTAAATTTTTTTCTGGACTGTGTAACAATGGTTAGTGATCCTGAAATGTTTTTAGTGTTACCAACACCCCCCAGATCTCCGTGAAATGTAGTTGAAAACTATTAATTCATGTTTTTGGGGATTTGCCTTGCCCACATTATGACATTTAACTTTGGAAGCACTTCCCTAAAATAAAGTTGGTTTATTGCCTAAAACTTCAACCAAAATGTTAAACCCTGGATAAAGGAATAATGTGTGTAACACGGTTTCAATAACTCTTTATACTTATTGGGTTATAAATAAGCTAAAGTCTAAACAAAGGCTTGAAACATGACATCAGCATGAGCATATGTTTATACCTAAGTGATGTTTTAGTGCAACCACAAGCTTTTGGTGCAGCAGTGGTCTCATCTTTATTTTATTCCTGGTGTGGCTGACTGAAATTTAGTTGTGGGACACAGAAAGGGCAGGAGTTGAGACATCCTGCAGTCCATCTGGTTAGTTATGTTCCTAAACACGTTTTGATTGGATGACCTAATTGAGGATTGAGCTGAAGTCCCCTGGCTTCTGTCTCACTACTGTCATAGGTGACTTAATGGGTCAACAACTTGGTCTGAACTGTCTATTCCCTGCGCAGACATAATTTTTCTCTGTCTAATTCCTCCAGCCTCCAGCTATTTACATAGGATCCTATAGATTTTTTTTTGGTGTATGAACTCCAAAACTATCCCTCAGCTATCATTCTCTTTGTAAGGTTCACTGCTCTCAAACTGTTCAATACAAAGGCTGCTCTGGAGAACATTTTGTGGGGAGTTCTCTATACATACAAGTGTATTCAATGTACAGATATTTCCAGCATCAGGAAAACCTCATTTGAGCATTTTCCTGGCCATACAGAAAACAATTTTCCCGTTTAGATAACTGGTTATGGCTAACTGAATTTTAAGCATGAATTTCAAATCAAAGATTGTGAAGGTTAAAAGACTAATAATAATAATAATAAAGGAACATAATAAGAAATTATCTTTCCAAGCTGAAACATCCAGCAGCTAGATCTTCCTATTACCAGGATACAATTGTCAGACTTTGTGAGAACAGATTCAAGATGATTACACATTAGCTATTATTATTACTCTCTATTATTATTTTAAATATTATAGTGCACTGTGGTTATAGTGGAAGGTAATGTGCCTTGGGAATGGAGCATCCCTGAAACTCATTAGAAATTAAATATATAGAATGCAAGTGTGAGAGATAAAATTGTTTTTCTGCCTGCCAGTGTAAATGGAATGGACAGGGATGGAACACTGGGATGGTCTCAGTTCAGTCTGTGTAGGAACATCTCCACTTCCTGCCAAGGCAAATAAAATTTAACCTCATACACAAGCATGTACACCAAGAAAGCAAATGCTAGACTGAGGAAGGAGAGCTGACTAGAATTCAAATTTTGACTTGGAAAAGATGGAGAATGTCTGTACTAGTTTTTTACCTTTGGGATCTTGGCATGAATCCAATCAGAGGTTCTAATTAAAATGAGTTTGATGGTCTCAGCCTAGTTCCTAATTGATAGCAGTTCACACTACAAAACACATAAGAATTCATTAGAGTCCCTATCTGGCAAGTTCTGCTCAGAGGGAGCAAAAGAAGGTAACTAAAATGGATTCCAGCAACTACCCTGCACTTTAGGTAGCATGGTACTTTCTGGGCAGTCAAAAAAGTGTCATCAATAGAGCATAAGGGACCAAAAATCAAAGCATTCCTCTAGAATTAACTCAGAGATAGAATTGTAAATGTACTTCCTATTCATATATTTTAAGACTCAAAGCATGGATATAGAAATTATGGCATGTTCCAAAAGAAATCTGCACAGTATCTCTTGGCATTAAATTGTATGTCTTGTTGTCAAAATACAAGTCACTTCCAAGAGAATTTTCTACTTACACTTTGCTAAAAACATTTTATTGAAACTCACAAGAAGAAATAGAACTTCTTTTTTCTCCCATCCAAAAGGGTAATTTGGTGTTTTGTGTTGAGGTGGTCACTGGTTCTGTACAGATAATAAATAGCAAAATATTCATGTTGTACAAAATACACTGATGAGAAAAAATATTTGCAAGTTCTAATGCCAGCCAGCAGAGACTTTTTAACTAATGTATAGAAACCCACACCATTCATTACTTGGGAAAAAAACAAACCAATCTTTATATTTGGGGTTGTTTTCCTGACCTAACCAGTCTCTTGAAATTTTGGGGTGCTTGTTCAAGGTGGCATGCTCTGCCTTTAAAGAATTTTGTCACTGCTAGTGACTCATTAGTGCTAAAGATTTTGGATAGATCAAAAAGACATATACATGGAACATTTTGCATTATCTTTAGCAGACCCAGAGTGTGCATTTACTTTTCTTTTGAGGGAGACTTATCTAATCTTCCTGGGGGAGCAATGAGAATGACACCATTTGCCTCCAAACAACAGACTGAAAATTCAAGGTTTAAATTTAGTTTTCAGTTTAGATGAAGATTATACCCAGGTCTCTTGCTGTTCCTCAGCGTTTTTTGGCTTACAGAGCTAATGAGCCTTGTCTATAAATTAAAAGGTCTTCCAGAGAAGGGCACCAGAGAAACAGCCCAGCAGATACACCATGATAATCTGAATGTGAGTGATGCTGACAACACAACAGAGACAAAATACAAAGAATGAAGACGAGGAATCTTGAGCACAACATAAAGTCTGCTACTGATGCACCATAACAACAAATTATGGCCAACAATTTTGTCTGAACCAATTGCAGGTCTGTAACAGAGCTCTGCTATTTTATCTTAACACTATGGTGATATGACTTCATGTCAAGTTTCTGAATACATAGAAGGCCCCAGGATGGGTTTTCTGAAGCATAAACATCCCTGACTCCTCTTGATTTCTAATCAACTGCCAGAAATCATGTTCTGAATTACCAGCAAAAATCCAGGGTATTCACTTCATCTGCCCAAAAGAAAAGGAGCCATTGCTTTGTGCCAGCTGCACTTTTTCTCCTTGGTGAGTGTGCTACCTGCAGGATATAATTTTTCCAGGAACAGCACTCACTTCCTACTTGTTTCAGGACACAGTTCAAGCTGTTGACAAGGTTTCCATGTAGTCATTCATCTTGGCAAAAGGAAAAGTGCAGGGGAACATTCCTGATGCTAAAATTATTTTTCTTTTGTAGCCAAGTTAATTCTATGATGTTGGAGCTTTAAAAATAGTTTTTCCTAGACTGTTTCTAATATTAAAAAGAATGGGTATACAATTATCAACAAAACAGGCTTTTGTAGGAAAATGTTATTTTTTGGGTTTTCAACCTCCCATCTCTCAGCTTCAATTGATAAATTGACATTCTTCTCAGAGCTGTGTTATTCTTTACTTAGACAACAAATTCTTTGTGTTGCTTTAAACACAGCATTCTAAAATATAAAATTTAAAGTGAAAATGAATCCCTTATTGTACAGATACTACACTGGATAAAAGATAAGACGAAAAGGCTCTGGGGTGACCTTATTGAAGTCTTTAATTTAAAGGCTTAAATTTAAAGCCTCAGTATTTAAAGAGGGTCTGTAAGAAAGATGGGTGCAAACTTTTTAGGGTAGGGCCTGCTGCAATAGGACAAGAGATAATGCTTTTAAATTAAAGATGGCACATTTAGACTGGGTATAAGGAAGAATTCTTTTATGATGAGGGTTGTGAGACGCTGGAATGGGTTGCCCAGAAAGGTGATGGATGTCCCATTCTGGGTAACGTTCAAGGTCAGGGTGGACAGATCTGAGTGACCTGATGTAGCTGAAGGTGTCCCTGCTCATTGTAGGGCTTGGACTAGAAGGGCTTTAAAAGATCCCTTCCAACTCAAATCCTTCTATAATTCTGTGATTCTATAAATAAACTTCACTTGGTCTTTAAAGAGCACCTTATTGCCCTCTCAATGCATATGCATGAATCAGCTCTATATTTGCAAGTTTCATGCATTTTGAGAGGTAAATTGTGTGTATACAATATATGCCATTTAAAAATGGCTTGACATTTTCAAAACATTATTTTGTCTAGCACTTATGTTAACAAAAACAATATTTCAGTGCTCTTGAGTCACAAACCATCTATTCAGAATGTCATCTAGAGGCAAATGATAATAAAACAAAAAAAAAAAAAGCAACATTTCTTGTTGCATTATCCCATTGCCTGGAGCTATGCAGGGTCTATCTCCCTGTTCCTCCCCTCCAGCCTCCAACAGCTCCATATTTTGACAGCATTACCTTCCAACTTACATTTCTTTATGGTTGTTCATATATTTTTTTCAAAACATCCATTCCTCACTTGCTAGTAAACAGTGACTACTTTTGCCTCAGCTTTTCCCTACATATCAGTCCACAGACTGCAAGCACTTTTATGCCTGGAATTAAATTTTTCTTTCTTCAAAAGTTTAGCATCACCCCTGAGGCTGTTCAGAGACCTGTACTACAAAAAATCATATTATCCACTGTTTGTTTTTTTCAGGTGGGAGTTGAATACTATCTAAAGTCTGTTAACAGGGAGAAAACGCAGTGAGTTTCTTGTGCTAGTCCACATACATGAATCTGAGTTTCCTATTTTCCATCCCATGTTTTGTATCTGTTGCAAAAGTCTTATAATAATGTTGAACTACTTCACTAGTTTCACAGCACAAAAGGATTTTTGCTTCTACAGAAGAAGAAGAAAGGCTTATGGTGAGATTAAATAACTTTTGTAGAGTCTCTGGATTGGTAGATAGAGGTTCTGTGTTCCAGCTCAATGAATTTCTTAGAAGACAGTAGTTTCTAAATGTATGTTTTAAAGAAATTAAAGCATTTCACTTATTTTTAATAGTTGAAAGCTTAAATTAATTTTAAAGTTTCACAAAGTACCATTAATAAAGAACAAAAACAAAAGAACCTTTTCTTTCTCTTTTGAGTCCAGTGAACTTCTTTACCCAAAACAATCTGAATTAAGCATGATTCTATGGTTCTCCTTGCAACTGTTTTCATTTTGAGCAAAGTCAAAACTAAGCTTTGATTTTCACATGCTGAGCAAAAGCATCCAGTCAAACAACACCTCCCAATGTAAAAAATACCCAGTACTGAAATTTGAGCCATAATCCAATCCTCACTAGCCACATACAAAGCATGAGCTGTATAAACTTTTATGTACACTTCTAAAACTGCACACAGTCTCTAAATTTCTCATGAAAAGCTTTGGCTTTTTATTCCATGTTCAAAATCAAAACAATCCCTCATCTGTAATCATCAGTTGACTAAAAGCATTAATTTAAGAGGTAGGGGTATCAAAGTTAAAAAAACCTTCCTGACTTTATTCCTGTGCTCTATGTCTGTACAGAGATGGGGAAATCTGATGGGGTTTGGGTGGTTTTTTTTTTCTTTTGGGGATAAGGAGCCCATTTGTAGCATATGTCCTACATCTGGTAGTAGCTCACTGATAAACACGTGTAGCAGCAGGAACCCAATTATCCCTGTTGCCCTTTTTAGAATTACTGTGAGTTGTGCTCTTCTAGGCAGCGGAAATAACACATGAAGGGAAAAGGCACCGTTTTAAAGTTTCCACAGCACATTTCCTGGCACTGCTCCACAAATTGCATGCAGCAACACTCTCCCAAAGAATCTTTTGCTACTTAAAGTGTGGCAGGGCCACACTTTCAGCTCTATACCTTAAAAATATTGCATGTAATTGTCAGTGAAAAAAAAAAAAAAGTAATTATTGAAATTAAAGACAAAATTTTAATTCTCTGCAAAAAAAAAAAAAATCCAAAAAACCCCTCAATATTCTGAAAGGGGATCTTTCCAATTTTTTTTCATTTTAGGTGCTTTTCATTTTAGATCCTATATACCTCCAAGTCCCTGATCTTGGGCTGTTTCTAGGCCACTGAGATCATATTGCTCTGTGTTGCAGATGAGCCACATCAGCATGCTCAGAAATTCAGAGCAGGAGATAGAAAGTGCTGAGGTTGTTGTCTTTCCTGCTCTCATGCTGTTGTTTGTAAGACAGTGTAAACAATAGCCTATTAGTATTCCAGAGACTCTGCTTCTAAGCTGGATATTTTGAAAGAATTACGTATTAAACACTGAGAAATATAAAATTGCAAAATTTGTATTAAATTGTCTTCAGGAATGAATTGTATTTCTGCACTTTCATCTCAACCCCTTTTGAAGTCTTCTCACATTCAAAATGATTAATTTATTGAGATTACTTTCCAGGCTCATATATATTTATATTACTAAAAAGAATTCAAAATAATAAAACTCTGTGTTCCAGACATTTATCGTACAATTAGCAACTGTTTTTTCAGCTTAACAAGTATAATTTCGCTTTGTGTCACTGTGCTCTGTGTTGGATTGAGGCAAAATGAGCTATGTTACTATATTCAAGGTAAACATTGCCCCTAATGAGTATCTTATTATTAAACACCTACAGTAGTTCTATAAAATGGATGTCTGTATTTACTATTGACCTAGCTGCTATGATGGCTGAATTGTGAAAGCAAAATTAAAATTTTCCTCATGGATAAACTGGTATAAATCTGAAGTTAATACATTTGTATTTTCTTCACCACAACAAAAATCTAAGGAGGCAACCAGTTATAAAAGCCTGCTTCTATGTGATCTCTGAAAAAAAATGGGGAAGATGAGAGTTGTTCTGAGAAAAAATTTATTAATTGCCTTCATCCTTCTTGCCATGATTATCCTCCTATATATCTCTGTTTAGGAAGCTCATTTATGTTCAGTGTCTGGGTTCTTTGGGACCAAGGCAAGCATTTCTCCACATAAGGCCAGGAGGGAATGGTCCAGGCTGTTTAGGTATTTGCTTTGAAAACACAAAGCAACTCAGAATCCACCCTGGTCAGTTTAGAGGAATGATTCTTAAACCATGTACACATATATATGTTACCATAACCACTTAGAAAGTCCCAAGTGTGACCACAATTCACAATTGAAAATCATTATTCTTAGGCATGTGAAAACTTGCACGTACTGGTTTTCAATACTAGAGTTCCAGATATGATCCACCTCAAAGTTTAAAATGAGAAAGTAAAAAAAAATGAAAAAAAAAAAAAGGTATTATAATAGTTATTACATTATTTTAAAGGTGGTAAACCCAAAGGTAAATATCTAAGTAATCCATGCTGTGGCAATGCCAATAAGAGCTGCTGGGGCTCCACCCTTGGATCCAGAAGCCTACAAACTACACAGCACTACAAAAACTACAAAGTGGCAAAAATGTGCATCCACTGGAGCTTAAACAGACACTGGTCTCTGAGGGAATATGACCCCACACAGCCCTGGAAACACAACGTGCTGTGTTCTCCTGTACCTTCCAACCTGTCCAGTCGCTGCACCTGGAGAAATCTGGAGAAATCTGCCACTGGGCCCTCTCTGATGGGATGTGGCAAAAATCCTATGTTTCATAAAAATGTTAATTCCTGTCAGATAGCTTGGATGTAGCCCAGATCTTAGCTTTTTCTCTCAAGAAATCTTAATAATAGTAAGTGGTTCTGCCCTGCTGTCACTGTCCATGCTGGTGGCAATATTTCCAGGGGATCCACACAGGTAGTTGCACCTCCATGAAACATATTCTTAGAATGGTTTAGGTTGGATAGGACATTAGAGATCATCTCATTCCAGCCCTGGCATTGGCAGGGACACCTTTCACTAGCCCAGGTGGCTCAGGTGTCCCATCCAACCTGGATTTGAACACTTCCAGGAATGGGGCAGCAGCTTCTCTGGGCAGCTGTGCCAGCATCTCACCACCCTCACAGAAAACAATTTTTTCCTAACATCTAATCTAAACTTGCTCTCTTTCAGTTTAAAAGCATTGCCCCTTATCCTGTCACTATTTGGCTGTTCAGAATGTCCCCCCTCCTCCTTTTTATAATCTACTGCCTCAAGTCAGTAGAAGGCTGTAATGAGCTCTCCCCAAAATCTCTGCTCCAAGCTGAACAATCACAAGGATCACAGATAATAACAAACCTCATCTCTTTTTAATCCTCTCTGTTCCTTTATGTAACAGTTTGATTGGATGCAAAGAACTTGTCAAAGGGG
Organism: Oenanthe melanoleuca; assembly: GCF_029582105.1. Classification (NCBI taxonomy): domain Eukaryota; kingdom Metazoa; phylum Chordata; class Aves; order Passeriformes; family Muscicapidae; genus Oenanthe; species Oenanthe melanoleuca. The sequence goes on from NC_079333.1 coordinate 9,995,917, forward strand.
ACAGAAATGTCTTAATTCCTTTAAATACACTTGCATATTCTGTATGTTCACAAAAGGTTAGACTGCCATCATGGAGCATGAAAGCACTACTGAAATACAGCAACTACACTGGAATGGTGCCACTAGGGAAAGAAATAATATTTAAATGAAATTAGACAGAGATCTCAGGCACACAGAACATAAATATTTAATTTGGAATTTCACCAAGACACTGGGGCTAACACCTTTAATTTGGCACATGCAAGGTTTTTAAATGACCACAAATTTTATGAGGACCTCAGATTTCACCTCCCCTTTACAGAAGTGGCTCCCCAGTGGAATAGATCTGGTGAGAAGCTGATTCTTTATTAGTTCAGGTGGGAATTTGACCTTTGGTTTTTATTTCATTAACGTAACAGAATCACAACACTCATGCATAGAATTTGGTGGTAAACAAAAATTTGTTCCTGAAGGCTTTACTGGGAATTCATTGCAAGAACCAATTAAGCCAAGCATATCTTACCTATGAAATGAATCCAAAAGCAAAGGACCCAAATCTTACAGAGGCTTATTAATTTTTGCAGGAAAAATAAAATAATCTTCTCTTTTTCTTTTTCTTTATTTTTTTTTTCTTGTCCTACAGAACTTAAAAATTTAAAAAATCACAAAAAACTTCAAAGGGAAGGGAGTGAAGTCATAGGTTGAATACAGTAAACATCCTGTATAAGTCTTTGCTTAGTATTGGAATTCATTTATAGGGTTTGTTTGTTTGTTTGTTTGTTTGTTTGTTTTGTTTGTTTGTTTGTTTTGTTTTGTTTTTTTTGTTTTTTTTTTTTTGTTGAGAACATTGGTGTACCTTGCCTTTTTTTTTTTTTTTTTTTGGTGGGAATACTGCAATTAGCAGAAGTCAGAATAAAAACAGTAGGTGCTAAAAATTCTCCCAGATAAAAAAATCTTTAATGCTGTGGCACACTATCAATTTAGGCACAGTGGTTTTTAGACAGATAATTAGCAAGTCTTGGCTGACCAACTTCCATACTGCTGCAATGAAGATTGTGATAGAGACTGTTTTTCAACCAGTAATGCAATTTCTGTCAAATAAAGTTTTGCAGGCACTAATACAAGAATTTTATGTATGTTCAGTATCTCATTTGTATAGTGAAATGAGGCAAGAAGTAAGATGCATACAATTAATCTTAGAGTGTATGGTGTGCAAGTGGTTTTAGGAGGAAATTCAAATTTTTCTCATTACAGCTGGTTGGGAATACATCTTCCAATTAAAGTGATTTTTTTTTTTTTTTTTAAGTAATGCAAATAGTTGAATATTAGAAAAAATGATCTTGGAAAGTTTCAAAAATCAGGAATGACAAGATTTTCAACATGCCACATGTACATGTGTGAACATCCAGACTAGACAAGTAAATAATAAATCCACATCCTTCTCTATTTATGGCCCTGATTAAAACTTGGAGCCAAGTTTTTTCCAGCAACATGAGATAAAGCCTTTTTTCTAGGGGCACATCCAGATGGGGATTTATAAACTATAGGAAGCTTGATGTCATTTTGAAAATTCAGCTGCATCCTGGCTGTTGCAGCTGTTCTGCTATGCAAAGATTGCTGCAAGCACAAGTTCTAGTTAACTTCACACATTTTTTTTTTTTTTGCATGTTTATGCAACAGAGACAACTTAAGAAGTAACAACCTGAACCTTATTTGCATATATCCCTAATTCCTCTGGCAGCAGTTGTGTGCCAGGGTGCCAGGGCACCATCACAGTCTTAGGTCCTGACCAAGAACATCCAGAGTGGCCCAGTGCCAGGCTCAGGAGGAGGAGCAGGAGGAACAAGAGGAGAAGTTTTCCAACACTACACCAGACATGAACTGTGCTGAAAAGAGGCCAAAGACTGCTCTGCTCATTACTACTTCCTCTCTTCTTATGCCACATTTCCCCAAATGTCTTCTGATCTACTTTGTTTGTCTCTACACCTGAATTTAGAAAATGGTTTTCAGAAGCTGTATAAGGTGTTATTAACTTTAAGCAATGTTGAAGTCCTGAACAACATGCAGGATGTGTATTTCAACACTATAATTCCTTGTCCAATAATGATTGCTCAATGTATTGAGAGGCAGTGAAATATTTAAACAGATAACTGAGAAGAAGTGTACAAGACCAGCCAGAAAAAAGACAGATTGATGATATATTTTCTAACATCACAGCAAAGTTGTAAGGACTTTCTGTTGACTTCTTTTCTTTTCTCTCAAAGTAGGTACCAGAATCTGGTGAATACAAAAAGATAGTGGAGATGGAGAAGACTAGGATTAGAAAATACCATGACAGTAAAAAAATTCCAATAGTCCAATTTGGAAAGCATTACATATTTAATAGTTACATGTGCTTTATCATTAGAGTCCAATGACCAGCTTCCCTGGCATCAAAATCTGACTAAATTATGCACAATGAGTGAAACTTGGGGTCAAAAGTCAGTTAAATGGGACAAGAATTGTGCTCTGTATATGCAGAACTGGTGGCAAAACAGGGCCAGCCTCTCTCTCTAATCCTCCTTGAGATGTGATACCGATTAAGCAGATATTTTTCTAATTTCAGTGTAGCATACCTGATCCTTAAAATGAGACTTTAGCTCTTGGGGAAGTTGATGGCATATAATTTCCTCTCATTTAGACAGATTGCTGGAGAAGCATGCTAGCAATAAAGATAAGCTTTATTTATCATAATTATAGTGACTTGTTCTTTTAATTAATTTTCCAATTCACACTAATGTTTATATATTAAACAATTTACATTACTGCTTAGTGGAGGTAATATTGATATTACTCTTATTTCTAAAAAATGTGCCTCCATTTACAGTATAAACACACACAATTGTATAGCATAATTTAGGAAACCTGCTTTGTGTGCCATAGCAGAAATTAGCTCATCAAATATGTTGTATTTGGTAGAGACTAAAGGCCATTAGAAGCATCATGTCTCTTTCCCATCAGTTTATCAAATTGTTGTCTGACTGGCATTTCCTGATTACACACTATCTTCCTTATGCATTTTCTTACACTTCAGTACCCAGCTCTGTTAGAAAATGACGACATCTTTAAATTAACATCCATCCATCTTTAAATTACTTCCATTCATAACTCCTTTAAGCCAGAGCCAAATTAAATTCCAAGGAGCCTAGAAGGGGAAGAGCTTATAAGGAAAGTGAGGATTAATGTTGTTTAAATGCACATTTTCTTAATATCTCAAAGCTCCTTGCCAATCTTGCTTAGATGTTTACTGTTGTTCTGCCAAGCTGCTGACAATTGTGACTTTTAAATTGATTTCATTGTTAGAACAGCCAGATGAATGAAGATTAGATTTAGTTGCTATATAATCAGTATGACTATCAGAAATAATGGTGTCTCCTTTCCCTCAGCACACACTTTGTACTATGCCTCAGTTTGTGGTGTGTGCAGGCAGGGTGGGAATTGTGCTGGGGAGCAGCCATGGGGCTCACAGGGAGAGCACCCCAACCTTTGTTTTTGTGGCTGTTTGGGGCTTTTGTTCATGTTGTGGTTTTTTTTTTTGTTTGTTTTTGGTTTGGGGTTTTTTGGTTTTTTGATGCTTTCTTTGCTGAGTTGGCTGTCTCTTTTCCCTTCAAAATAATGGGCTGACAATGTCATGCTGACTATTCTAATAACACAGAAATAAATGGAGTACAAACTCATGAGAGATGGGTGGTTCAAATGTGTCTTTTGCTCTCTCTATACACTGGATGCAGATATGTGTAGTTAATTTTTAGAAATATTTTTCTACTGTTTACAGAAATCTTCCAAGTAACATCCTTCTGATTCTGTGAAATTGGCTAACCACAACAAAATTCACTTTGATATTGAACACTTCCTCTGTTTTTGATACTTTATCTTCTCTCAGTTTCTGACAGATAAAGAGTATTCACAATATATCCTGCCCTGAAAAAAAATTAAATAGCTTAAAATAGACTTCACTGTTGTGTTTTTCCCAGCCTCTCCTACTCCTTGATCTTACAAGATGTATTTATACTTTCCATTCCACCTTCACACTAACATTGCTCCTGCTGAATTTTGGTTTTAAATTTTGAAAATTATATCAAGTACAGAGAAACAAAAATATAATCAAAAGGTGGTTTTTTGCAGTAGAATCTAAGTAGTGGTAAGGACACCTGTCTGGAATAAACCTGACTAAGCAGGGATCAGTCTTGATACATTTCAAGTCCTGTCCTGAAGTATTTTACTTGACTATCAGAGTAAAGATGCAGATAAATATCTATATCTAATCTATCTATATCTATATCTATCTATATAATCTATATATATAGCTATATCTATTTATCTATATCTAATCTATATCTATATATATCTATATCTATCTATATACACATACATATATATACACACTTGAGACAGCTCTTCCCTCCAGGTCTGCTTTCTCCAGTCAACTGCACTGCCAGTTTGGTCTCTATGTTCTCTTTTCTCTGAGAAATTGCATTGTGCTCTTAATTGCAAACCCAAACTCCAATGACTTACACAGTTTCCTTAATTTCTTCGTCTATGAAAAAGAGAATATTTCAGGAATTAGTATTATTCAGTTTCTGTTGGCAAATTAACAAACAAAAATAGTGCTCTAAAGTGGTTTTCATTGTTTAAAGAGAATATTGTTCTTCAGCTTTAAATTTTCTTTATTTCAACATAATATCAAGGGTCAGAAAAAGAACTCCTCAAAAATTAAAAATGCTAATTTTATCATGAGACATATCAAACAGCTAGCAACAACAAGCCACTCTCTTTCAATATCAAAACTTAAAAATAGAAAGAATAACTACTCTTTTTTTTTTTTTCTTATAAACAAGGGCAAATTTCCTATTGCAAGAAATATATTTTTGTTTCCACCACAAATGAAAACTTCTCTATTTTTCACTTTTATCTGTCACAGCACTTTGAAAAATGTGGCAAGTCATATGCTGCATGTAGAGTATAGAAGATATTGGGGATATTTCCAATAGGTGAAAATAGCATGTTTTAGTCAAACACTTTGAGACCCTTGAGGTGTCATGCACAAAAAAATTTGTTCTGTGTTAGCACTTGAATGACAAGAAAAACAAAGTATATTGGAGTACTAGGTTAAAAGTTTAAATAATTTTGCATCAGTGTGCATCTCCTTCAAAACGTAATAATACCAGCACCTCATGCTACTCAGAATTTAAAGAAACAATATCTATTTGTATGCAGTGTGCCAGCTTCGTAATCAGTAACACCTTTTATTTAGAGTGCTCATTCACTTCTGGAACACCTTAGGCTGTCAAAATCTCATGCTCTAAACTAGAGTCAAGGCTTGTGCTTTTCAGGAGGGAGAGCAGAAGAATACCCAGCCCCAGTTCCTTTGTTCCTACCCTGCCTTGGTTGCTAATCAATTTTTCTCGGCCTCCAAATCTGTAATTATGGTGTCGCTTTCAGGCTGCAATAGAATACCAGGTTTACACAGCACAGGGAGAGATAAACAAGTACTCAGTGCAATTTGAAAGGTTTTGACCTTTAAAAGCTGTTAATCTACACGTGAATTATAATTAATCAATTAAAGGAGATTCAGTCTAGTACCAACATAATTAGATACAATTTTACTGCAAAATAAGCCATGATAACCCCATACAAATGAAGACAGAGTCCACTGCTCCTTACATTTTCAAATATCCCTGCTTGGCAGTTTTAGCAAAACTATGTAGGTTTCCCAAGTGGGATTTTTATGGCTTTGGAAAGCAGAAGTGTTGAACGGTGAGACTGAGTTCCAAGTTCAATAATATGGAATAGTGTTTGGAAAACTCCTCTCACTTTAGCCTACACACTGTCTTCAAATATTTCCCTGAGAAAGAAGGGAAGGAGGAAAATGGGATCCAAGGCACTGCAGGAGTGGAAAGAAGTGGTTGCTGATGACTATTTTCTGACATCTTTGAGGCCAAATTCAGGGATGAAACAGTAAACAAAACCCAGATAATGTGTGTTGTATTTAAGCACCACGGCTAATAGCCCTCAACCTGACTCCAATGGGAATATGCAGTGATTAGAGACACCTGCAGGTTAATAATTGGAGGCATCTAAGCACAGAGGCAATTAATATGGGAAAACTCTCCTGAGGTTGGAAAGGCAGCACTGTTTAAATAAATAAATTAATTAATATATATGCATACATACATAAAAGGGAATACTTTTTATTCCTCTGAATAGTCCACTTTTCTACAGGGACTAGAGACAAAGTCATTACTGAGATATCCTTCAATATCAGCAGAAGTCTTGTCCCAAAAAGTGTCTGGAATAAAGATTTTGATCTCCTTTCAAAAGTTTATTAGCCTCAAGCATTAAAAGTGGTCGATTTGGATAGATATTTTGAAATTTAGTTAAGTCACAACTTTGTAGTTTCTATGTAGAAACTTCACATTAATTTCAAAGACATTTTTATGCAGCATAGGAAATAAGTCAAAATTCAGACGTGGGAGAAGCTACTGAAGGATAGTTTTGCATGCTTGAAACCACAGATCTATGAATAATCTGGGATGTATTGCTTGCTGAACTTTGTTTTTAATATATAAAGTTAACATAGTTGGCATTTTAAGAAATTGCATGTAAACCAAAAGAAATAATATTTTTTTTCCTGGACATTTTGAAGCTTTCAGGTAAAATTTCTCCCCCAAGTATGTCAGATACAACTAATATTTCACTACTCATTTTCTCTTCAAAGCCTGCTGCTAAAGTAGATGTTTCAAGGGTAAGTAGCAAAGGCTAATGTATTCCTCAGCAAAATGGAAAAATGATAAAGTGAAAAAATACATTAAAGGACATTAAAGGATAACTCTGACCATGTGATCTGGTCATAAAAAAAAAAAGCATTTGCAGAGAAAGAAATCAGAACCATGCAAGGGCATGAATTATTTATAGACACAAGGGTCCCCAGAAAACATACAAAATTTTCCCTAAAATGATTCTGTTTAAGAAATATTCCTGTTGCTTTCCCTTGACTTCTAATGAATAAATAACTTGCTTCAATCTTGCTACATTTTCCTTGCCTGACTGTCCTGAAAACAGGCATCCAAGTTATCTAATGCTTCCTCAGTATTCTGGTCAGAAAACGACTCAGAAGAGTGCTTACATTTTGGGGCTGGGGAGGGAAGAAAGAAAGAAAGAGAGGGAGGGAGAAAGAGCGGAAGAAAGGAAAGAAAGAGAGAGAAAGAGTGAAAAGAAAGAAAGAAAGAAAGAAAGAAAGAAAGAAAGAAAGAAAGAAAGAAAGAAAGAAAGAAAGAAAGAGAAAGAAAGAAAGAAAGGGAAAGAAAGAAGAAAGAAAGAGAGAGAGAGAGAGAGAGAGAGAGAAAGAAAGAAAGAAAGAAAGAAAGAAAGAAAGAAAGAAAGAAAGAAAGGAAAGAAAGAAAGAAAGAGAAAGAAAGAAGAAAGAGAGAGAGAGAGAGAGAAAGAAAGAAAGAAAGAAAGAAAGAAAGAAAGAAAGAAAGAAAGAAAGAAAGAAAGAAAGAAAGAAAGAAAGAAAGAGAACCACTGATTCTGCCTACCATCCTGGAACACTTTTCCCACCCTCTCTTGTTAGTGGAAAGATGAGGAAACCTCCTTCTCATCTTTCCCTCTCCTCAGGCAGTCTTAGGGCAGAAAGGCATTTACTTCAGGCACAGAAACCACCCTGCTACATACTGGCCTGTACTTCAGCTTCAAACCAAGTCAGAATAAGGCATGGAACAGATGTCTATTGAAAAATATACTTTTCCAGAGCAGCAGAATATCCTGCCAAATCTCCCTGGGCAGCCAGGCCATGGACAGCCATATACATTTCTCTTGCTTCTTACAAAATATGCCCCACCAGACTGCATTCTTCTAACATCATCCACATTTTCTTAAATGAGATTAAAATGAATTCAATTAGAAACATACTTTAAAACATATTTAAAATACTGAAAGAAGGGAGGAGACTTGTTTCCAGCTTTCAGTTTAATCCTGTTAGTTGACAGTAAACCTATCCCAGTTTTCTTGCACTGAATTTCCAGAACATTTTAGCTAACATTTAGCATAATGGCATGTTCAAAGTCAATCAAGACATGGCAGAAAGGTCTCTCTGAGAAGAAGGGCAAATCATTTATTTCATAAAACTTGGTCATTTTTGTTCTAGACATTATCAGATTAAGTGGGCCACACTGAATTTAAAGGAGAAGATGTTATTGCATTGTGTTCCAAAATCTTCAGAGGAATACCAGAGTTAATTGCCTTTAATGTCAATTTATTTAGCAACATTCTTGTGTGCTGCATCTGTATTGTGTATTCAGGAGTAGAATTTCTAATTCTAGTTGTAGTTTTTGTGTTTACAGAAAGCCAGAACTCAAACAGCATAATTTATGTATAAATGTCCCCTAGGGTAACCATTTTCCATGTAAAAACAAGTTATAAAGAAAGAGAAAGAAGACATATGAATTCACCCAGAGACATGGGAGATGTGTAACAGAAATGGCAGTTGGGGCCCATTTGTATTCTTCCCTAAAACATCTCTTGGAAAAATGACTTTTCTCCACCAATTTCTTCATTGTGTTTGTTGGTAAACAATATAATTCTTATTTACAATGTTTAGCAGAGAGAGAAGCAATAGTTTTTAAAAAAATTTAAAAAGACAATTAACTTGTTCTCTAATCTATAAATTTTAGGGTTTATAAAGGTAAATGCAATTCTTTCTTAAATGTAGACTTTATTGGCAATGCAAATCACTATATATATGTATATATATATATATGTAAGCTACCTAATAAAATGAATGTGAATGTATGAATAATATGACCCAGAAGGTAGGAATAGTGATCTTTTGATCCCAAAAATCTGAATTCTATTAGGGCCATGAGGTTGGGGCAAGTTAACTGAGGCCAGTGGTCTGTGTTAGTGCTCTCACGTGCTCCCATCCTGCCTGTGGGATTGAAGGATAGGAGAAGATGTGGGGACATTTATGGGGGTGCAGTTTGTTCTCCTACCCCTCTTAGGGATGATGGATGAGTAGAGACCATAGCAGAGATTTTTCCACTCAGTTGAGCTCTGCCATTTGGCTTTGTTTAAAAACACAAAAGAGCTGCATGATATAAATCACTCAGTGCAGTGGTGGAAGGGTGAAGTTTTCCATCAAATGCTTCTATATGTTTATTTTCCTGAAACCTTTAGTACTCAACTTTAGAACTTTACAAATTTCTTTATTTCCCAGACTCTTACAATTCTGGTTTAATGAGAAGCTGAGTTACAAGTGAAAAGGAGACACTAACTGGCTTGTCCAGGATGACCCACATGGGTAAGATTTCAATGAGTTATTAGTCCTTAGCCCAAGGCAGCACTGTAAGGTCAGGATTTTCCTTTAATTTTGGGACAAATGTAACACAGGAACTTTAAAAATGTAAGAGAAATCTTATTGCTTTCTCAAAGGAAACCTCTAAGGTGTTGCTCATCTGAGTGATTTGATTGGAAATTGCTCAGAGTCCTCAAGAAATCTCTCTCTGATTTATTGTTTTTTGTGTTACCAATGGAATATTGTTTCAAACTGCATATTTTAGGAGTTATGTAAATGCCAGTGTAACTTATGTGACTTGAGAGATTTAAAGACAAATGCTTTTTCAAGAATCCTCACTGTCATGGCCACCAATATTAGCTGAGTTATACATCCATCTCCAAGATCAGTCTCCTCAGGACCTCTAGCTCAGTCTGAACCAGAAAGATCTCAATGAAAACAAAAAGTGCAAAGCCTCTGCCTGTGAACATCAGTAAAAATCTAGGAGGAATCTACCTCTCACCAGCCTCCTTCCCATGCAATCAGTAAATTAGGATATAAACACAGTGAGATTTTAGACAGGATGCAACATAGCAGTCCACAATCAGGAGAAACTGAATTTTGAGAGTTACACACATAACTAGCCAGAACTCAATTAAACAGCAGGTATGTGAGAATCTCTGCCTGATAGTTCAGATGCCATTTTACTAAGGATTTTTTAGTATAGTACTAAAAAACTATTTGCAGATAAACCAAATCTCTCTTTCTCTCTACAAAGAATATATAGACAGCTGCCTTACTGTTTTAACTTGGCTTTGTTTTGCTGTTCTACATCAAGTCCAGCTTCATTAAACAAACAAAATAACAAATTTGAAGACTGATCTTAATATCATTAAATATTTAACAACACAATTTCGATCACTTTCAATCAATATTTTTGCCAAATATTCAAAATCTGTACAGAAATTACAACCCAGACATCTTTAACTTGAAAGAATAGGCTATTTACACCTTATAACAGGATCTGGAATTAGAGCTTTAAAAATTAAAATTTATAGAGCCCTAAAAACTGATGGTAGCAAGCAAAATAACTTTAAAGTACAAATATCTTCCTGGATACTCTATATATTTCTCAATAAGCCAGTATCATAGGTCTCCAGAGAATACCCTCAAACTCCAAGTAAACTTTATTGCACATTTTCTCTTCCACCTTTGAAAACTACAGGAAGATTTGGTAAAGTAAAAATATAACACCCTTTTGCTTCAAACCTAAACAAACTTGGAGCAAGCCTTTAAGAAAATTAAAACATTTATGTAGTGTTTTTAATCATCCTGGGAAACACAAACTTAATCCCAGCATGTGTTTTAACATTTATTAAGTGACCCATCAGCAATGGATATTAGCTAGAGTTTGTAGCACTCAATGTGGGCCACAAGGTAATTTTGTCTATCACACTTCTTTCTCTAAGTATTTCTGGATTGCAGAATCTCAGAAGGTCCTGAGGTGGGAAGGACCCACAAGGATCATCAGTCCATCTCCTAGTCCTGTACAGAACATCCAGGAATATCCCACCATGTGCTTTGTCCAAACCCTTCTTAAGCACTCTCAGGTTTGGTGCTGTGACCACTTCCCTGTGAGCCTGTTCCACTGCCCTGCCATCCTCTGGGTGAAAAATCTTTTCCTGATATCCAACCCCTACATTTCTGTAGCCAGCTACAGGCTGTGGAATATTGGAGAAAATATCAAATTGAAGCCGTGGATTAAATCCACACATGTGGATTTATGACATGAGTTTATTCTCATGTATTATTCACAAAGAGCTCTCAGGGTAGAAAGGTTGATCATTTATACACTCATTAAACCAGCTAGGTGCTAATTTTTTAAATAACCTGTTAATCTGAATCTGCAACCTGAAGGAAAAAAAAATAAATATTCTTTTGCTTTATGGGATGCTGCTAGGGATGCAATGCCTACAATAAAAATATAAAATTAGTACTGCAACCTTGCTATGATGAATGAAAGACTAAAATTCAGTTATTAAGCAATTAACTTTCACAACTTTAATATGTGGCTGGGTTATGGACTTATCTTTTCATCAGTCTTACCCTCATTTATATAAATTTCTAGCTCATGACACTATTCACTTAACTCTTCTTAGATACAAAATTAAGATAATTTTGAAAAAGATCTTTTTTCATGTCCTGGTGATTATTTGAAAGTCAACACATGTATCTTAAATTCAACAAAAGTTCAAATTTTAATATGGAAATTCACTTTTCATGTAACCATCAAGCCTCACCAAGAAGCTGAATGTCATGTCCAGCTTCAGAAATAAATTTATTCTATGTATCCATTTTTCTATAATAAATATAACCAGGCTAGATTTCTACAGTCATTATACCTGGCTTTTCTTTTTAAATACTAGTTTCTAAGAAATAGATGATTTAAAACTCTTTTCCTTCTCTTGCCAGATTCCAAGATATTGTCAAATTATATTCTTTTATACAAAACATCTATATAATTAACTTGTATTTTGGCTTTCTGCAGATTATTTTTCAGATGAAATGAAAATATATTTGTGATTAAAAAACTTAATGTATATAAATATATTATATTTTATATGTTTCAGCCCTGGGAATTGTCCTGCGTTTTAGAGGAGTATTTAACATTTGTTTCAAAATACAGAGATATTTTTAAGACTTTTTGATTAATCAGTTGTGTGAAAAACATGTATTTGAGCTCTTCTTCCACTTGTGATGGAAAATGACTGTCAGATATGTCACTACTCACAAACATTTTCACTGGGAGAGATTATCACCACTGGGATAACAAAAGCAATTCCAAGCAGAATACCTGGCTAAATGCAATTAAGTAAACCAAGTTAAGCACCAAGCTTTTATTGAGCACCATGTATGATCAATCTGTATAGCTAATTATAACAACAACATAATCCTCATAGACTGAAATGTTTTCAAGAAATTCAAAACTGAATGTATTCTGTGAGGCAAAACTAAGAACAAATTTTTCTTTTATCAAGATTTGTTCTGCACACCCTACTTTGCAGTGCCTTGAAAAAATCTCTGTCATGGCTCAGACTGCTCAGTGTCTCCTCCTCATTCAGGTTTTCAGTGCTGGCAATGTTTGCTGTTAGCTGAAGCTCTGACCACACTATTTCTCTTCTAATCCCACCTCCAGTTACCACTATTTCCCAGGAAGGTCTGGCATGTCCAGTCCTCTGGACTTGCATCCATCTATTGATGTTTTCTAAGATTAGTTTGCCTTTCTGATCTGTGTTGACTCATATTCCAAAATTATGATCTCTTAAATGTACTTAATGGAGCCTTTTATGAAACAAAAGGTGTGACAGCTTGAAAAGAGAAGAAGAAAAGTTAAAATTTAAAGTAAACCTAAAGTTGAATATATAAAGAAGCCTATATAGACACTTTCTCCAGAAACCACTTTGTCCAGGAGATCAAAATAAAGGAGTCAAAGAAAGTACCATAAAGACACATAAAGACACCATAAAGAAACACACTTCCCATCCCACACCCTAACTCTAATTACAATATAAGTTTCTAGTACTTGGATGAGGTGCTGGGATCTGATCTGGGAGGATGAGCAGACCTACTCTGCCTCAGAGCTGCTGGTTGAGTCCCACGGTGATGCTGGGAGTACTTGCCCAAATTGCTGCACAGATTCAGGGTTGGAGAGTAAATGATTTCACAACTTGTTTACTCTTAGAGGTATCAAATATATTTGCCACAATTCTCTGGTGCAAAATGCTTTCTAGGTCCCTGGACTTAGCCAAGTAGAGGTGGTCTAATGGAGAAACTATGTACAAAATCTGACAGAAACTACCAAAGGCCCTTCTGACCTTACTGATCTTTAGATTGGACTGTGAGAGTACATCTGCTTTAATTTAACATGAGACTGAAATGTGATAAAGAGAGAGATATTACCTTTCACATTTTTGAAAACCAATATGATCTTTTTATTTCTTATTTTCTTTTTTTCTTTTAACCTTTAGATCTTTTTGGTATGTGGTTACCTTAGTGAAGGGTCTGCTGTAATACATAACCAGCTGAAGAAACTATTGGAAAATAGAGATCAAGAAAGGTTTCCTGGATACCATTTAAAAAAAAAAAAAAAAATCAACATTATTTTTATTTCAGTGTTTATATTTTGTGTAAGGTAGGTGGAAGAAGCAAATTACTTAGTCTATTGTGCTAAGAAAAATTTCCAGTAGCATTTTAGGGTAAGCCAGGCAATCTGCAAAGAACTAATACTGAAACTCAACTCATTTCCCCCAAAGAATTTTAACACCTCTGAGAAAGTCACTTTGTGAGCATATAAGGAAAAAACCTGAAGCTCAGTCGAGGATCTCATGAACTATTTAAACCTGAACATTGAGCTGAGAACTTTCACATCTGCTTACATACCTTGTGGTGGAATTTTATCTTGTATAAATGTCCAGCAAATAGATAACACAGTCTTCAAGTATGTAAGTGGATATGTACTGACACAAGAGGAGTAGAGATACATGAAACTAGAAAAACACAAGGGCAGATTTTATCTGAATTCCATGCCTGGATTAGAGGCTACCTTGTATCTACACATTACATGGTACCATAGCTGCAAGCCAACCAAGATGAAGTGGGAGATAGTGAAGCAAAGATTTTTTTTTTTTCCTGGTAAATAATTTTATTGAATTATATTTTTTATGATTGTTCAGCAGCAGTTTTTAATTCCTAGAGAATTCAGAGTGTTGGAGTGATGGATTAAAAGGAAGCAAAGGGAAGACATTTCACAAAGAAATAAGTTGTTAACAAGATGTTGCTCTAGCTACATGGCTGAGGTCAGTTAATTCATCCTCTCTTGTAAAACCACTAGGAATGGCTGAGTGATTAACTCATTTGCTAAATGACTGAACTAGATCAGACTCTCAAGAAATTCATGGGATGAAGAGTAGTTCAGATGTGCAGGTGCTACTACTCAGTGCTTGGAAATTATCCTCTTCTGGCAGCTATTTAATTCAGTGTAATTACATATGCAAAATTCAGTTACTTTTCTTATATACCACTCATTTTCCAAAGTAAACTGTTGTAAGGATTATGTTGCATGTCTATTCCACATACCTGTTGAATAGAAATAGGTTAAACCCAGACAGGAAATGTAGCATACAGATCAAAGTAACTGTCTCAGGGATAAACTTCTGCAAATGCTCAAAGACAAAAAAAAAGAATTAGAAGTTCTGTAGCTATTTTCAACTGATTTAAATGAAAAACTATTGATTATTACAATATAGTATTAATATTTCCTTATCTCAATGATAAAACCTATTGGATTCTAAATTTTCCTAAAAGCTACTGGTCAATTTTGGATCTTATGTAGTTTAAGCAGCCAAAAAGTTCTTCATGACACAGTAGCTGTAAAAGGTCAAGTGTATGTACTCGAAGAACAGTAGATATAATTGTGCTCAAACGATATTAGATCATGCAGGTCATCTTTCTGACCAAGTAGAGCTGTTTAAAGGAGTCTAATTTCTCATGATTTGTTTAGGTTTTTAAAGGACAATATTTTTGGCTGAACTTTTCAGCAGCGAGTTATAGTTTGAAATACTGTTTTAATTTAAAATTCACCATAGCTGCTTACCATTGAAAATTCACAATTCAATCTAAATATTTCTTAGAAGGTCAGAGTGAAACAGAGGGAAGGCCATTTTCTAATGTTCTTCACTCAGGCATCTTAATGTTTCTCATTGCAGAAATGATATTGTGTTAAAAATGCTCTTTTCTTTTAGATTCAAACACCACAATTCCTAGAGTGGCCACAGAGCTTTCCCAAGGTTGATTTCTAAAGATGGATAGACACCAGAGGAAAGAGAGTAAATGCTACTTCTTTCATTGCTAGGGCAAGGCAGTCCTACATGGTAATATTCAAGTTGGACTTCTACTGCTTCATCTCAAATTAACAGCATCAGGCAGAGAGCACATCATGAACACATCTCACTGAAGTCTGTTTCTTCACTGGGAAAAATTTGTGCATAAACCCAGGATGTAATTAAAATCAAACCTATATTTATATGAACCTTGTTAAACATCTACAGAGTGTAATAGTGAGCTGTCTGTGCCAAATTTATAACCCTACTACTTTGGAAAGAAAATCATTGACTACTAAATGGAACAGAGTGTGGTGACTAATGGGGTTCACACTAAATCTGCACTGCTTGTTCTGGATGGCTGAAATCAAAAGAACACTTTTCACCACTTGGAGTCTGGATGTGCTTTGAAAACCCTGGACTTCCCTCTCTTTGATCCAATGAAATGAAGTGAAACATGTAGCCTCTAGGCAGTTTTTAGGTACTGAAAGATCAAATAGATGCTATTACAGTGCAATTTGCTTGGTGAAGCCTAACAGAACGGATCTGCTCAAAACTCACCCTGCATTTTGCAGACCACATAGAAGGGGAAAAGGTAAACTGAAATTATAGTACATTTGTACCATAGATAGGGTTTAACTCAAAATGTTTGGCTCTTTGAGTTTTTTTTTAATCAAAGGACTACCTCTCTTTAAATGGTTCATCACAATAGAATTCTGTGCTCAATCTATATCTTGTATTAGTCAATAAACAAGTCCTGCCTTCTCTGCATGTATCCTTCTGAATTAAGTATTGCCATGACTTTGATATCACTCCTCTAATTTCATTTTTGTCTCGTCTCTGATTTCCTAGAGTTGTACTCCTCTGCATGGATAATCATTCAATAAGTGTTTAGGATTCACAAACATTTTCTTGAACGAAATGGCAGAGATCCAAATAGCTACACAAGAGAAAAACCCTAGAAACTTATTTATACAAATATTCCCTCTTCCTACTTTGTTTGCCATGCTTAGCTTATTTTTTACAGGAAAATGGAATTAACATAAGACTAGTAATTATCCAATCAAGAGTGGCATCCCAAATTTTCATATAAGAACTTAATATAGGACAGAAGAGCTACATTTGGAATTCACTGGAATTTGGCACGCTGCACAAGTTTGACTTGGAAATTACAGTATTTTTCCCTGGTCTCCCATAGACTTTTAATTCTCTATGTATAAAAATCTGAATAGCTCTAAAAAATCATCTTGTACAGTGTGATACAGAAAGCATTAATTTGGTCCATTGCTCCTGAAAAATTTATTCCTTATCAAAAAATCAATACTGTTACCCTTCCACAGTGTTAATGTGAGAGTCAACAAAACATGCTATAATTGTATAGAAAACTCTAATAACTGGGGACATTCTGTGATATTTAAATGGGTCTGTTAGAGAATAAAAAGACATGAAGATTCGGGTTTGAGATTCTCACAGGCTAATTGGAAAAACAGAATTGACTGCTAAGACACCCTGACCCAAATTTTTGTCTGGGCGAAACTCCTTTTGTTCATGATTTATTTAAAAATAAAATTCCATCCTGCTGATGGTAAAAAAAGCAATTGAATGAAAAAGCTACACAAAACCAATAAAAAAACCCCAACAAAATCCAAATCAACCAAACAAAAAAAACCTTCCAACATACTCACTTAACAAAAACCAGTCTTATTTTACTAAGATAACACACACCTCAAATTGCCTTGAAAAGCTATATGGAACTACACAAGGCCCATATCCCTCATAAAATACCACCTTCCACCACAATACCTCACAAAAATCCTTCTTCAGAGAATAACTTTGTCACCAGCAAATAGTGCTCAGTTGGGGTCAAAATACATTTATTTGTAAATCCATCTTAAAACCTTGAAATCTCTATCATTCAGATAAACTTTCCCCAAATATCTTGACTTCCTCATGATTCTGGGCATTGCTGTAAATAAATAGCAGCACTGGATACCTCACTGAACCAAAAAGATTCCTCAAATCAGATGCTGATGTCAATCTGT
Source organism: Oenanthe melanoleuca (assembly GCF_029582105.1). NCBI lineage: Eukaryota > Metazoa > Chordata > Aves > Passeriformes > Muscicapidae > Oenanthe > Oenanthe melanoleuca. Next base: position 10,013,127 of record NC_079333.1, read on the forward strand.
TTCCTCTAACCCTGCGTTTCCTGCTCCAGGTAAGTTTAATATTCCCATTCTGGGCATGAGCAGAATTGCAGCATTTTTATTCATTCATAAACCTGTTTCTAGAAAGCATTTTGCTATTCTTCATGACTGAAACCTGAAATCTAATGCATGCATGTGTGCATTCCCAGTTAAGATACACAAAACTGCTACCAAGCATTAATGCAACGTCAGCTGGATTGATTTGCCTCTTCCAGGTGCTGCAAGCTTTCGAATCCCATTTTCTTGTTTCATGAAAGTAGTTTTGATTTTACAGATTTAATTTTAGATCTAATTTTCAGCCATGCCTAACTGACCCAGTAGCTATAATTCTGTTTTTAAAAGTGACTTAGCCTTCCAAGCAGCTAATGAATAACATTAGTTGCATTCAGCAGCTGCTACGTTCTTCAAGATGATGAGGATCTGCCAGTGAGGCAGAAAGAAAACTTCTTAATTCTTTTTTTTTTAATTTCAAGCTTATTTAGAGCTAAGTCTTGTTACTCATATTGAGATGAATTCAATAAATGATTCCCAATCTCTATATTACCTGTGATTGATAAATTCTGAGATTTGGCCTGGGATACTTAGTATTCAAGGTGTAAGTCACACCTCTTTAACTGGAGCTAACACATCCTGCAGCACAGCTGGAAGACTTCCTTGAAAAACACGACCATAACTTGGATTGCATCAACTTCAGAGTCAAAATACTTCCACGGTTTTGCAATAATAACTCACAACTGAAGATCTCAGCAGGCTGCCAGCCATTTCTAGGTATGGTTACTATTAAAAGACTAATTTGTACCCTTCGTTAGTGATGTAAATCCCAAGGCCTGGGCTACACAATGTTTCCTCTGTGAGGGACTCAAACCACACTCAAACACAATTAATTCCCTACAAACTGTGCCTTTCATTCAAGTGTGTGGAAGGATTAATTCTGATCTTATCTCTCCAGATTAATGGCAGTGCATATTTTTATGGTGATTTCACAGGACAGCTTGAAGGAAAACAGCAGTAGAATTTTTTTTTTTTGCCTACTTTTACAGTAACTTTGGTTTTTTGCCTAATTAAGAGAAAGTATGGATGCTAGATTTCCAAAGGCACCTACTGGAAGGTAAGTGTTCAAATACTGAGTTTTTATGGGATGCAAAAATCCAACTCCTCTAAGATTCTCCCTTGACTCCTACCATAAAGTCTGATCAATAAAAAATGTGTAAGTGGCATTAATGTGTAAACTATTCAGAGAAGAAAGAGTGAAAACAATTATGAATATTATTGCTTCCTTCTAAATAAGCAGAGGTTAGAGACTGGTGCTGAGGTGAGGAAATAAATAAATAAAAAGAAACTCATTTCATTTCATATGTGACTGAGGTCATAGAAAGAACATTGACTTTAAAAAGCAAAAAGCAACATATTAGATTGGGGCACAACAAATTTTAAGGACAAAAGAGCTACTTCCTAAATGTAGCAGCCAAAACATTGGTTTGTAAGGAGCTACTATGAGCCCTTGCTTTTCTTCTGATGACTGAATAACAAAGCCAGTAGAGAATAAAAAAAATACTGGCATGATAATTGGGACAAACTGAACAGAAATATTTGACTGCCTCTCCTCTTCCATGTTACAGATAAACAATCCAATAATTGGGCAAGTATTGTGACTGAACAGGAGGAGCTTTTGGCTTTAAAAGATCCCAGTTATTTGCCAAACCTAGAAAAAAATATGTCAGTAACAGTTTGTAGCTCCCCTTTATCTCATAGGCATTTTATTCTTAAACAATTTCATGTATGCTTGTATTCCAAATTGGCAGTTTAAGGTTACTAATTGCATTAACTTACTCAGCAGTACAATGCTGAGTATCAATCAGGACACATTAGGAAATAAGAAGCACGTCTAAGTTTGCTCTCCCTCTAGAATCAAATAAAAATGTCACAGTACTGCAGTCAGACAGTTCAGATATGAATATTCATTGGCAACTGTTTGTGACAGATTTATGAATGCTTTCACCTGCTGGTGGAAAAACATTAAGTTGCAAAATAAAGCTATTAAAGTAAGTGAAAAGAAAAAATAAAGGATGTACACAGATGGATGATGATCTTGGAATTATGCAATCTTGAAAGAAAAGAATAGTCTTAATTTTCATATTATGAAAACATTTGTTTTATATATGCAGATTGTCAAGGTCTTAGCATTTAACTCACTGTCATCACACAACGTTCACCAAACGTGGAATGATGGGCTCAGCTCTCCCATCACCACCTTGTGGCAGAAACACATGTAATGGCAATTCTTTAAGGATTTTGACTGCTATTTTCCTAAACTGTCTTAACAAAAGAGGAAATCTCCATTAAGAGAAGAGCATTTTGTCACCCAGGATAAAAGGCTTGATTACAAATATTGTAATAATAAAAATGCATAGCACTGCTAGAGTGCTTTCAGCCTGAGGATCTGAAATTGCTTTTAATAAATTAAGTCTTGAGATTTTTAAGAGGAAAGCATTAGCCCCACTTTAGAGATGGGGAAAGTGATGAACACAGAGGATAACTGATTAGTTCAATTTAAACACAAAGTATAGCACACAGGTTAGAGTCAAATAAACTAGTTCAGTATTTTATTGATGGATTAAACAATTTCTGTAAGTTAAATCACTTTTTAAATGATTTGTGCTAGAGAAGCCTCATGATCTGAAACTTGTTAAAAGGTATGTAAAAGAAGTATGGGCTTATTTTACCATTTGTGTCATAGGAGACTTTGCTGTGCATTCTTTGTATTCCTCTCTTAAATTTTCTAAATTTGACTACGCAGGCCTCATTTACTTTTTTTCTTTTTTATTGCAAACACAAGTGAAGTATACCAAAATTCAGATTATTTAAGTGAACTGGTGGAGGTGGTTTAACAAGTGTTTGTATCAATACCTATAAATACCAGGCTAATCAGAGTAGATTTGAGTGATACTACCTGACACAGCCTCATAAAGATAAAATCAAAAGAAACAAAGTAGAAGAGATAAGGGATTAAAATAGTGCTTAATGAAGGAACAAAGAACAAGCTACTAAATGGGAAAGAACCAAGCCCTGCTGCAATGGCTGGGTTTATTCATCCCTGAAATAGAAAGAAATGTAATAATTAGAAATGGATTAGTTTAATCAAGAAGGAAGTTTGGGTGGGTGTCTTAACAAAAATTGTGTCTGAGGCCGTCATAGAAACCAATGTCATAGGGACCAATAGTGAAGCAGGAATGACAAGAATACAAGATTCAAAAAGGAAGGTTCAATTTTTCCTGAGAATAAATTTTTGGAGGAGTTTTTTATCTGTGTGTGAATGGGAAGACTGCATTGCCTTTCACAAACTCTTATTATTGACATGTTTTAGTAGCTTGCCAGTCTTCTGGTAAGAAAAAATCACCCAAAGCTGTCAAAGAGAGTGAGGCCAGACAAGTTAACCTGCCTGGCTAACAGAGAAGGATGCTGAGGGACAGTTCCTCTTGCCCTGAATGATCTATTTAACCTCCTGGAAGAGAAATAAGACATTTGCTGGAAAGATGTGCTGAGAGGGAGTAAAAAGGAACCAAAATGTGCTGCCCAGCTTTTAAACTGTGAAAACTACCTGTGATCTTGAGTAGTGTTCATACAAAGCAAATGGGGCACAAAACTAAATTTATCTTTGTGGTTTTTTGATATTCAGAAATCGGATCTGCATCCTAAAGGGAACCTTCCACAAGTTTGTGTTGTTTTTTCTGGTTTTTTTTTTTTTCCTAATCCCTTTTTGAGCCCATGCATTCAGCATCAACAACATCCTCCAGCAACAGTTTACATATTTTAAGATAAAAAAGTTTAAAAAAAGAGAGCACTTCCTTCTGGTTTAAATAATACCCAGTTATTTAACCAGGTGTCAGCAAGATGTTATGAGCATGACCAACTCATCACTCTGTACTTTTTCCCTGCTGATCTTCCAAGCTGCCTGCTAGGAGGGACCCCCTTGCTCCAGGTGGTTTCCCACTGAACTCAGAGGGGCTCAGTATGGCATTATTAACCCAGGAACATACAGTAATTTACAAGGTTTTTAAAGTATGGAAAGTACAGACCTCCTTCTAAAACTACATTTTGCATTCTGACAAAGCCAGAAACAGTATCTGTAGTTATATTTTTTTCAGCTATGAAATTAGAATATACAGAAGAGCTTGGCTACCTGAACTCAGTCAAACAGAGGCAAAGGACTTAAACCCTGGATGACCATTCTTATTTCATTTACCATTCCTTAATTTTATATAAATATTTAATTAAATCTTACTGCAATATTATGAGAAATTCACTGAGTTTGCTTTTGAAAGGAAAACAAAAATAAAACCAAAGAAGTTGCAAAATCCCTTGAGAGATTAATTGGGAGAGGAAAATTGGAGTGGGTTTTTTTGTTTTTAATTTTATTTCTTGAGGTGCATTAACAAATCACGGTGGTAGAATTCGACCTTATTATTTTCTCCACAATTTTTTTCCTGCAGTCAGTATGACAATATACTTTTAAAAAGGAAAAACAGAAATAAAAACACTTGCTCCCTCTCTCATAAGGAATTAATGTAGATATTACTTTATACATAAGAGGTAAAGGAACACTGTAGTACCTAATAATAAAACTTACTCAGGGTGTGTAAAATGCATTCTTAATGCATTCTAAACTCTCTTAATAGTATGCCAGCTCTAAAACTTCTTCACAGACTGCATGAACATTACATATTAAAAAAATATTTATGAATGATTGCTAAGCTTTTCAGTTGAGATTTCTCCCTTTCACTCATTTCTGCTGTCATGAAACCTGTTTTCCATTTTATTGAATTCATTTTGACTATATCATCCAATCCACTATAATTGAAAACATTTAGTTCCAGATGTTGTCATTTTTTTTCCCTCACAACAAAAAACAGTTGTGGTAAATGCCTTCATGTTCATATTCAGTTTCTCCAAATTAACATGCTAATGTTTTCTTTCTTCTTTCATGTTAATTTGAAGAAGGACAGAGAGATACTGCTTAATCCAGATCATGATATTATATTCTGTCTTTGGATTTTTAACCAAGTAATCAAGAAAATATCGTAGAAGGTTTTTTTTTTGTTTTTTTTTGGTTTTTTTTTTTTTGGTTTTTTTTTTTTTTTTGTTTTGTTTTTTGTTTTTTGTTTTTTGTTTTTTTTTAATTTTCTAGATTTCTTAAAGAAATTTTAAGCTTTGTTTGTGTAAAATAGAGACAAATCTTTTAGATGGCTTGAGAACGACAAAGAAATATCAGTTCTGGAAAATGGAAGAAAAAAAAGTTTTCATTGGTTTTCATGACCAAAATGCAAAAGCCTGTTCTGCATTCACCTTGTGGTTTTGCAGTAGTCAATGTGCTGCCTTTGTTATTATGTTTTGACCCTGAATGAGCACTAGTTTTCTACAATTTTTAAATTATAGTCTGATGGAAACCCCAGAGATTTCCCCCATTTCATTCATAGAAAAAAGATTTTGGTAACCTGATCTGATTGTTGAATCTCTCAGTCATAACCAGGTACCTATTATGTATCTTCTTATCTTCCTAGGAATAACTTGACCCACATTTTTTTTACTGTAATGTTTTCATTCTTATGACTCCCATGTGAGACCCGTAAGCACTGTTATATCTTCATTTTGTGAAAGGGAAACAGACTGAATTCTGGTCCCATTATAATCACTGGCAATATTTTCATTGACTTTAGGTTCTTGTTCTAATTATCTTTCCCATTATTATTCAAGACTGTCAAAAAGCCAGAAATTCAGCTCAGTTCTTACATATCCCAGTGTACCCCTGACTGTCTCTATAAAAAATTAAATAAAAATGATCTGTAGAATAATTTCTCACTGTATTATGTTTATTAAGAGACCAGAATTTATCAAAATAGACAATACCTTTTAACATGAAATGTGTTCTGTGTAAGTCATAGTGTAGAAATTTGTACATATTTAGGCCTTTTTTTTTTTTTTTAATAGCTAAATGGGCTTCAAAAACATCTCATTAACAAGACCATTTCTTCCTTTTACCTCTTCTGCCTTTTCCCAAAATACACCAAACATCCACTTGACAGATTTAAAAAAGGAACAGGATACCATTCCTGGCCTTTTTTTCCCTGGCCAAAACACTCTCATGCAGAGACATGGATAATGTGTTACTGCAGAGCAATATGGTGTGGAACTGCAATTATGATGAGTGTGCTCCTTTTGTAACCAGGCTATGTGATAGCAGCTCTGACACATCTCATTAAAGCTCTACTTGCCATACCATTCACAGTCTTGATGATTTTCAGATGTCATGCTATAGATTGATATATGAATTAAAAAAATATGCTTGAGACAGTGCTGATTCAAGATATATTATTCACCTTTCCCAAGTAAGTTAGTTGTCTAGATGAGCAACATTACAGACAAACAAACAAACCCATATTAATTTCTATTACTTAGAACAGTTTGTTATGACAATCATGAATTTCAAAGTTAATATTCTCACCTTTTTCAATAGAGTTCCCAAAAAAATTGTTTTCGTTGTTCACTGAGCTATGATCTAAATATCTATATCATGGTTTTACACCAGGTCCCTTCTTTCTTTTCATCTTGATATGTGATAAAAAATGTTCCCAGCAACAGTCAGCCTGATTGCTTGACCTTAGACACACACACACAAGGTACATAAAGACAGAGATTGGAGTGCAGAGCCCATAAACTCTGAAGGACCACCCTGAAGTCTTAGCTCAAATATTCCTTGACCTTCTCCCTGCTTTGTAGCAGCTGAGGGGGAATGGGTGGGCCTGATGCTCTTTTCCATTAGCATATCGCCACATTCCACAGGAAAAGGACAGAATATGGATAAAAGGAAATCACCCACATTTCAGTTCTTTGCACTGAAGAAGTGATTGCTGTAAAGGGAGAAGGCAATAGGTTCAGGTGAAAGCTGCTAAATATTTCAGCAAAGAAATCACATTGGGAATTAGTCTTTATAAAGAAAAATTAATATCAACAATAGCTGTTCAATGTGCTTTTGAAAATGACCAAGGCTATTTTAATTGAATTAAGACTGAGGAAAAACAGTAAACAAAACACAACAGAATCTTTAGCAACTTAAGCACATAGAAATTTGGAGTTTGAGTTCATCATACTGCTGAACCAAGGCCCACAGAACCCAACTGAGCTGTTTCTGAATAAGGTTGTGTGGCCCCCATAAACCCCTATTACTCAATAGTCATGTAATCAATATATTTATATATACTGCAAAATAATTACCACTTATGAAGTTTTTAAACCTGCCACTTATTTCCCACTTTTCCAGTCTTGTCTTTGGGAAAAATATTTCAGAATTCTTTTGCTTCATGCCCTTTTCCAAACCCAAAAATGACAACCATGGGCTCAAAAGTAAAGCTAATTCTAAAACACATACCCTACCAATTCCATCACAAGAATTCTAAAGAAACTTGCCCATGTCCTTCTATTGACAGCAATGGTTCTATTGCATGAGTTATCAGTTCCTCCATCATCCATAACCATAGGGATAGAGAGATCAAAGGACAGATTCAAAATATTCTTCTTGACCTGACAAAGAGGGATAAGCTGTGAAATGGGAGGTCAGACTTGAGGTTGTTCAGAGTGTCAGACATCCTATTTTAAGGACAATAGTAGAAATCAAATGATGTAATTTTATTTTTGCAGCGCCTTTAGAGGTGCGAGTATGAAGAGCTTTTGTTGCTACATTTCAGTTAATGCTCATGTGTATGGAATAGAAATTAAAACAGAGTTACTGTGTCAGCTTCTACTTCACATCCTAAATCTCAGTCTGCTCATTTATGTAAGGACAGTCTCAGGCTCACAGAATATCAGAGAAGCTTTGCATTAAAAGCGAGGCTTAATGAGAAATCCCAAGTGAATCTAGAGCTGCCAAAAGGTACTTGCTGGTGAGTTGTGAGAATGGATCTCTTCTAGCCACAAAACAAAGGCTCTACAGATAGCAGCTTCCTCATGCTGTTCTACTGAATCTGCCACGGATGAACAATTACAGAGAAAAAAAAGATCAATTATGATAGAAATTTACAGTCCTGACCTAGTTTGAACTTGGATTTGTGCAATAGCTATGTGGAAACTGAAATTTTATGCTCAGGTGAACATGAAAGCTTCTTGAACTGAAGATTTCTTTCACTCTTCCTTCTCCAGGTTATGACCCAACACCTCAACAGGACCTGAGAGTAGTCCAGGTTGCAGGGCTTTCTTATTCCAATGGCAAAACTACAGCCATAATTTCTGCCCAGACTGCCTCATTTAACAAATATAACACATAATTAATGGGAAACCACCTTCTACTTTGAAAGACTTATTTTAAAAATAGCTATTGTCCCAAAGACTATTACACTTAGCTGATTATTTGTATTTGAATAAGTAACCTAGGTATGCACACAATTATCCAGCATTTTAACTACTTCTAACAGAGGGTTTATCCTCCAATCTTAATTCATAATCATTTAAAAATCTAATACTGGTAAAAGTATGATGGTCAGAAAACTATTTTATATTTCTGAGATTTAGAAGTTGTCTCCTACCCTAAGACCATTTAAGCAATTATTTTTCCATTACAGATAGAGCAAGCACAGTATTTAAATCTGAAACAGCAAATTTTTCTTATTGCAGTATAAAAAGGACATAAGAAAGCTCTAATTTCAATGGGCTGAGACATCTCCATTCTTTCCTCTCTATTCTGGACTTTTCTGTGCTTTCTTTCATCCAGACCATGCCAAGCCACTGCACATTATCCTTGGGAGGTAGGAAGAAACAACAGCTGGACTTTACCTCCTTAAGGAAAATATTGCTGCTGCTGGGCATTTGTTTTTTTCTATCACATCAAATATTTATGTTGGTTCAACATAGCTGGACATCAAGGGAGACTGATGCTGCCTGACTGTTTCATATTTGTCACTCATGTTGCTTTGATATATCTTGACTTTTGGCCTAATTTCATCCATGTACTGTTCTTCATTTATTGCCTGTGTGCATCTAAAAGTAAATCTGGAGCATCTTGAGGTCATTAAAGAATGTAAATCCCAATGAAAAATTTGCATAATGTGTCAGTATGTATTTGGCATACCCTCATGGCAAGAGGCTTTAAAAACTCTAACACTACCCACACTTTCTTGGAGTTTACTTTTAGTAGTCAAAGCACATCACATCCTAATAAGTTTCTATAGATTTCAGAAAGTTCACAATGAATTTTATTACTAATAAAACAGATCCATACATAAACAATCAAATATATGTCAAGTCTGTTTTAGGATTTTTACCTTATGAAGTGATGCCACAGCAATAGATAAAAAATTAATGTTTGTATCTTTGCTCAGTAAAATAAGTGCATTTAAGAACCACTTGCTCACAGAATACATTATGATTTAAAAAATTATTAAAGAACAGTCATTGAAAGATGAGAACAAACTGACCATATTCATTCTGACCATCTATAGAAGTTGATTCTGATTTTCATTTCCATGAGAAACATAGAATCAAATTAATCTTCCTATTTTCTGAAAACAAAAGCAAAGATACCTTCCTTCCCACACTCCTTCCAAATTTCATTTATTCACAAAGAGTACCTTAGCATCCTGTCCTTAAAGGCTTTTCCTTACTATATATATATATATATTAATATTTCTTTTTCTCTACAAGAAATCTACATTTTAAATGAAATTTATTTAGAAAGGCAGAATTTTTCTTTCAAGTTCAGAGCAACCTGAAAAGAATCAGGACAGGGAAAAGGAACAGTTATTTGTGCTGAATGATGACCTACTTAATTACAGAAAAGAAGAAAGATTACAGTGAAGGGAAGAACACATGCAGAGATATGTTGGTCATCAAGGAAAGTATTTGCAGATGTAGGTAAAGTTGGGGAATATAAAACATAGAGGAAAAGGCTCCAGGGAAATTGTTCTAAATGAACATGTTCAGTGTCACTCTTATTTCTACAACAGTTAATCAGTGAACAATAAATATAAGAGGGGTGGAGAAGCATTATTCTCTTCCCAAGGGAAGTGAAAACATCTGAGTACGATGCTATTTATGCCTAGAAATTCCCAAAGTATCTACAGGCAAGAGGAAACTGTCCTTTTGTGTATTCTCCACAACCCATATGAATAAGCCCAATATTAAAATTTTATATTTTTATTTATAGACATATTGTTAGTGCTAGTCTGTTTTGGGTGAATATTTAATCACGTATTGAGGAAGAAATAAAGCAAATACTAATTATTAGCTTTTAAAATTTTTCTTTTTTCTTTAAGTAACTTTCATGTCAGAGGTAAAATAATTTTAATCACATAGCCCACATAGCCAAATTCAGCCCTTATACAAAATCAGTATAAAATCTTTTGAGCCTGTTGTCAGCCCAAATATTTACCTGTTCAGCAAATGACCCTATAATTTTCTTAAGTCAGAAATACCACACAACAATGTTTCAGTACTTGCTAGGAGGCACGTGAGAGAAAATGTTAAAATGCATATTTGATCAAGAGCAACGTATAATGAGCAACCAAGTGGGTGTGAGTACTTGCAGAGGTGATCACAAGGAATATATTTCTGTAGAAGCAGGAACTATTGTAAATAAAGTGCATTGCTGTCACTCAAAATGCCCAGGGTCTACTCTTGCCTTTGATGCAATCTCCTTGTCTCGTGGTTTCTATTCTGGGAAATGTTGAAGGCTGCAGAAATCCCATATCTGTGAGATGTTTAGCAAAGCACTGCTTACATGTATTTGGAGTATTAGTCAATAACAGTACAGTTTGAACATATCTCTGCTCTGTTCCCCTCAGCCTTTGGTAATAAACTAAAATACATATAAATTTTTTTTAAGGAGAATACCATCCCGCTTTTGAGTCAGCAAAGATATTCCATTGTACTACTGTTCACAAAATATATGAAGCTGTAATATCATATATTCGAAATAAAAACATTTCTTTGATGTAAAATCATTCTGTGTCTTGCATTATATACATATCTTACCTTCAATTGTGAAGTAATAAAAAATGAATTCTTACAGTGATAACTAAAGATTAGAGAATGGTCATTACACCAATAAAGAGTAACATTCTTGGGAGCTGCTGTAAGGAGCTGTGGGATTGATTGGATAAGATAGTTCTAAGTCACAGAGTCTGTGTAGAGCCTTTTTTTGAGAGGGAGGTGGCCAGGCTCAGTGGTGACACATTTGGCAAAGTCAAGGGTCACACCAGCAAGCTGTTCAGAACAATAGCAGCCTTGATGCACCATGGTTCTCTCAGCTGTGCCAGAGGATTAAGTGGAAGGATTCAAGAGATAATCCCCACACAGAAGCAGAACTGATGTCTGTAGTCCAAGAATAACATTATTATATACATAAATAGTTGTAGTGTAACTGAGCTTGCTGCCAAAGGGATCGTGTTGCTGTAAGGGTGATGGATTTGAACTTCTGCTTTGTTACCTTGACACACCAAATTCTCAGCTTCCTATTTCTCCAAAGAAGTCATTTTGGCTTGTCAAACAGTGTTCTGTCTGCATCAGGTCTTTAAATTTATGACATGCACCAGCTGTGCTCAAGGTAGCCCCTGTGACACCACAGCATACAGGTGTTTCTCCCTCGACCATGGGCTGCAGGTGCTGATTAGGAAAAGGATTTCAGACTCCTACACATGCACATCACCTTTGCTTGAGTCAGATCCTGTTCTTCAACATGCACATCATTAATCCTTGAGCTACTGACATGATTTGCATGAGCAAAATTTGTGAGACTCTCTCTTCTACAAGCTGGATCCTAACTACTGCTTCTGCTGAGTGCACAAATGCAAGTGAGTGTACAAACATAAGGGATAAAAAACTAAGATGTAGGGGAGAGGGTCAAAGACTGCTTACATTTGTTGAAAGAATTGGCTGGGGATATTTAGGCTGCAGAAGGTAGGAGCTAGTAATTCTTGGCTTTTTAAATAATTAACTATATTTTTGATTGACCATGGGAAGCATATGTTTGCCCAAACTCCACTTGAAAACCTCAGGCTGCCATTTTCTAATGAGTAGTTCCTTTCAGAAGCATATCCTACACATATAGACATGAATGCCTCTGTAATAAAAATATATTTCTATATCTACAGAGCCTCTTGAGGCTCAGTAGATGAGGCTCAGGACACCATGGAGCTCTAAAAGGGCTGCTTGGACCCAATGAGACCTGTACTGAAAACAGTAGAATAGTTTGGGGTGGAAGGGACATTAGAGATAATTTGGTTCCAACCCCCCTGCCACACACAGGGACACCTTTCACCAGACCAGGTTGCTCAGAGCCCCATCCAGCCTGGCCTTGAACACTCGAAGGGATGGGGCACCCACAGCTCACCTCTCTCAAAATAAAGAATTTCTTCTTAATATGCAATCTAAATCTCTCCTGTTTCAGCTTAGAGCCATTCACCCTTGTCTTATCACTACATGCTCTTGTAAAAAATCCACCTCTAGCTCTTGTGTAACACCAGTTTAGGTTCTGGAAAGCCTCAATAAGTTCACCCCACAGCCAGCCCCAGTGCCAACACAGGGACAAGTGTTGGAAGATTAATGAAAAGCTGCTGGGAAGGATGGCTGAGAAGGCCTCCTGGGATGGTCCCTTTGGGTGTATTGCAAGGGATACAGCTGGATAACTGCTTCCAGTGGTTCTGGTAGCATGTGCTGCTATGATTTCCTGGTCCTGGTAGTGAGTAAAGTGAAAAACCAACCTTGGAAATACTGGCTTTTTCCAGAAGGCTTCCACTAGGGTCACTCTGAATTGTATGAATAAATACCCACATTAATCTCTAAAAATATGCAGTTTCTTGGATGTTAAAGAACAATATTTAGCACTGCAAAAGGCAAAGGCTGTGGCAACAAATGCAGTCGTACAGAAATATCAGTATAGAGCTTTCAAAACAAAACCAGCAGCTGTAGATGCAGATTTGCATTTAGAACTTACACCCTACTGGGGATGTGCCAAACTAACAAAGTAGGAAGCACAAATCACCCCTGCAGTTTCCTGCAAGCTTCTTCCACCTCATGCTCCCCCAGCTCTGCCTTGGCTGTGTGCTGGGATGCATCCCCCAAGCGAGGTGAGGCTGGTGGGCAGAGAATTCACTGCTGCTCTCACTAATTGCAGCGAGGGGATGAGCAGCAATTAGCTGCTCCTGCTTGGGCTGCACTTTGATGATGTGGCTGTTTTGATCTTACCCATCCTCAGTGTTTTCTATCAGATGCTGGAGTTGTATGCCTTTGAGCTGTGCAGGACACCACTGGGCAAAGAATGCTCAGTATCTCTTCTTTTTATTTTTCTCCTCTGTAATCTCTCCATGAACCAGCCTTGGCAATATCCTTTTTTGTTTGTGCAAAGATACAGGCATGAAGAAGTATGTTAATTATCTCGGAGTATGAATATGAATTTTGTACTGTGGCATTGTTAAGCTTTCTCACACCTAATAAAAAACACTAAATTTGTATAAAATAAGAGGATTAATAGAAATAGATATTTGCCACAACTCATTTTTATCTGCTGTTTCTAAATGTGTGATTTTTAAATGGTAAAGATGCCTATTAACACTTCCAAATTTTATCTCTACTTCCACGTATCGTGATATGATCAGCATCATTAAGCATTATTTGTTTCTTGTCAATAACTGGAGTTACTTCAATGCAGTGACTCTAATGCTAAAAGACAAGCAGTCAGATGCATTGAAAATTCATATTATTGGGGTACAATGGCCTTCATGTAGGCTTTCAAAAAGAGGAACAAAGAATATTGCTAATATGCTTTAAGAAATATGTATGATGTCATTCCTAAAGGGTAAAGAACTGAATTTAAAACTAAGCAGGGCCCAGACTTGTCAGTCATACCTCATACAGTAGTTACATTTAAAAATTCTTTTTTTTTTTTTGGTGTTAAAATGGCAGCATCTATTTCTGAGCTCAAGGCATTGTAAAAATAGATAACATTTGGAGGAAAGGAGAAGCTCTGCCTGGAAACAGAAAAGGTACTCTTAGGGATTGAAAGTTAAATCTGAGTCTGGATGCAGCAAAAAAGTTATTTCCTATTTTAGACAGAAAATGCTGTTGCTCAGCCTTTCTCAGGTTTGATTGTGATTCAAGCATATAATTAGATACTGTGTGCACAAATTGTCTCTGTGCCATGAATAGAACTTTCACATGCTAACTTAAACTTTTATTTACATTTTTATATTGTACATTTAGTCGTGTGCATAGACAGGAGAATCATCTATCTCATTCTCAAATGCAATTGTTTTCATTTCATGTGAGTAATCAACTTGATTAGTTGACTGAAGAATTTAATGATAGTTCCTATGAAATCCAATCAAAACAAAGTAGAGTGTCCCAGGGATCCAGATAACACAGATGAAGGGCAAGATGTGATTTCTGAATAGGAGCAATAGGAGAGAGGGTGTGTGTCCTACATATGGAAAGTACATGCTGCTTGTATGTATTTTTATATCTTTTAACAAAGAGAGGCAGAGATTCTAAAATGGGACCATGAAAATAATTTTCAAATGGTATTCATAAAAAAAGAAAAAATAGAACCATGTTAGATCATCCCAAATCACAATGCCTGTACCATTTATAGGAATAGCAGAATTGTCTTTGTAGCAGATTCAATTGTTGGACAAAAGTCATTCAGAGACCCTGAAAACCTCCTGATAAGGACAAATTCAGGAAAAGATGCATTTTTTGAGGCAGTTTTGAAGCATTGAGATACTTGCACTAATAGATAAAAGTTCAATAGATATTTTTGGGACTTTAAAGCATTACACACTTTGAAAAGAAGCCACTTAAACTATGACAGCATTTTCTATCCAGTCATTATAATCCACCACTTTCTTTTTCTCCTGTTAGGTCATGAAAAAAGCCTTTTGAAAGAGTCAAGAGAATAAATACACTTGTTAAGTGGCCAGAGGTTGATGACATATAAGCAAAAGACCCTTAAAATTATTAAATGGAAAAAAAATAATATAATGAATGATTGTAATCTAAATGGCGTTTCCATTTTTATATCTAGGAAGAAATCCAGATGAGTTACATTTTGTATACTTCAAAGGAAATGGAAAATAGTATTTTAGGATGAAAATAGAATTGATTGCTCTGATATCCCTATCTTAGTTGTTCATAGTGGACAGTATTTGGGAGCAGCTTTGTGAGGTGCCTTAATCAGTCAACACTAAGGAGGAATCCTTCTGAAGTTCACAGATCAAACTGGTGTTACCAGGTGTAAACCACTTCAGTGGTTTTTCTGGCTTGAATGAAGAAGGGATGTAAAATATTTGTTAATTTTTTCCAAGTGCTTTTCCATGTGAAAACTTTCTTAAAATCCTGCTTTTTGCCATCTACATCGATTTCATATCAGCAGGAAGAAAAATGACTTTAGAGAGAAATAATAGTCTCTCTAAACAATAAATGCAAGCTAATTCCTAGGGTTCATAAAGCAGTGAGTAGTTAATGTAGAGGAACAGAAAACTTATAAGAGTCAGATTAAATGAACACTAGATTAACAACACATTCATTGTGTAACCACTGAGAAGCCATTCATCCTGTGGTGCCACAACTCCCTCCCTACTACTAACCTTAACCCCATTCCACAACCATTTTATACAGACACAGATAATCATATGTGAAAAGAAGCAGGAGGATGTGAAAATCCCTTTTCTGTGTGTTTTCAGAATTCAGAAGTTTGGAAACACTCAGAATATATTTTACAATGTGCATTATCCAAGGCTACACTATCATGATACACACTTTGAATATCACCACCTTGATATCCACTGCTGCACGACATACACTTTAATGCTTATTCTGCTTGCCTCAAGCATGCACCTGATTATAGAAGAACATAAAAATAATTTAAATGCCTTATATAAGGATTTTAGAAGTCTTTAAAGCTTTACAAGGTAAGGTTTTTACTCCACAGCAGGTGTGGCCTGGCTTCCCAGGCTAAAGCCAAGTAATACAGAAGGAATATAATATATAAAAATAGAATATATAAAAGATCTGTGTATTCTGGGGTGTGATTTCCTCATTCTACATCCCTATGCCTGAAACAGAAATCCATCTCTAATGAAGGACAAAATTATTTTTCAATTTATGCAGAAATAATCAAATTGCTACTTACAGGCTCCACTTAGCTCTAAAAAACTGGTTAAATACAAATGAATTCAGCATTTTTATTAGACATATTAACTAATGGCTTCATAGGTTAGAATGAATAGGATTTATTACATTTGTATCCTTTTCTGAACTTCTGAATTCAGTTTCAATCACTGCAACACTATATAAAGGTTTTGGTATAAATCAACTGAAATACATGAAACCAACTTTATTTCAGACTCCATATTTACATCATTAGGGGCTTTCTTTAATTATATTTTAACTGAACAGTAACATCCTAAACTATTTTGCTGTTTGCATTAGCTTTTGAGGATCAGGGCACTAATGTTTCTGGATTCCTTAGCACTAGATCAAATTTGACAAATTACATTTTTCTCCTAAGTTCTTGAAAGGGTTGCAAAAAGATTCTCATCATACTGGAAGAATTTGCCAAGTTCACCCCAGAAAGTCATTTCCACGTGGTTTTACAGCTTGAATAAGATCTCAATGAGCAAAGCAATCTAGCTCAGGGAAAACAAACCCCTGTTCTTTTGTGCACAGGTCGAGTGTGTATTTGGCTGTGCTAGGAAATGATTTACTGCACTTACCCAGCTGAGAAGCTGAGGCACAGTCTTTGTCACTGCTTCACTGGACACAAGTTTCTCCCAGTCTCACAAGATGACTACATCTGTTTCAGTAAGAACTCATTTCTTGGGTTGTGCCAAATATTTTGGCACAACTGTTAGTTAAGAAGAAGTTAAAATATCTAACTATGGAATTAGCTAGGTGTATAACTAACCTGGATAAAATCAACAAGTATGTAACAAAAATGCATTTCTGGATAAAACTCTCCCAGTGGAGCTTGTGCTGGCACTCTGGATAATTTTTTTTTTTTTATTTTTTTTTGGAAACCAGGAATGAAAGCCACAACATCTTGAAATAGCTCTTTTTTTTCAGGGTGACGGTTAATTTCCCAGAGGTGAACATGAAAATATTTTCAGTTAATGTTTACGAACACAAACACATACACACATGACACGTGAAGAAAATTAGTATAATTGCAATAATCTCAGGGATGCACTAAAGATATTGAGTTAAAAACATTTCAGATACCTCTAGAATGCAAAAACACAGAAAAGAAATAATCTGAGAAAAGGAGGGAAAATGTACAGCCCTCAATATGTATATTGAAATACATAATAGCATAGATAATAAAGTATTAAACAAAAAAAAAAAAAGATGATTTTTATATCACATTATATAAGACAAACAGTTAGGGAAGGAAAAATATTTACTATTTTATTTTATTTTATTTTTCTTATGCTCATGAGTATCAAAATAGAATAAAAAGAAACCCACCAACACATATAAAGCTCACAATT
Source organism: Oenanthe melanoleuca (assembly GCF_029582105.1). NCBI lineage: Eukaryota > Metazoa > Chordata > Aves > Passeriformes > Muscicapidae > Oenanthe > Oenanthe melanoleuca. The sequence continues at coordinate 10,030,670 of NC_079333.1, forward strand.
CAGGCATGGTAGACATGATTAGCAGTAGTTCATACCCTATTTGTACCCAAAATACAAAATAATTTAGGAAGTGTACTTTCTCTTTGGGTAATCTTGCCCATTTTCCCCATTACCTTACGCAAAACACTCAGTATGACCTCAGTGTCTCATTTACCAATTTAACAATTCCCAACCCCCAAGGAGAGATAAGTTGCATAAGTAACTCTGAGCTGAGCTGGCACCATGAGCCTGGAAGAGATCCCTAAATCTGTGAAGGCTCAGAAAGGATCAGAACCTGCCTGCAAACAGGTCCAAGGCTTGTTGCAGCTTGTGCAGCTGTCAGACTGAACCAGCAGCCAAAACCAATGAAAAATCCACTGAAACATGGTGGGACCAGGGTGTTTTTTGCTTTTATGAACTTTGATTATGAAATAATGAGAACTAAATAGAAATAAATAAGAAATCTTGCTTATAAACCAATCACTGGCCATGACAGATTTAAGACTTTGATGGGTTTTCTAGACCATCCACATACATATTTCCCTTGTTAAAAGAAACTGAAATTCCATAAGTTCAGCAAGGAAAAATTACTAGCAACAACAACAACAAATAAAAAGCACAAATAATAATTTAGCTTGCCCAACAAATTTCTGATTGCCTTTCCCATTATCTGTGAAAGGTCTGATATGATATTAGGGCACTTCCAGAGATGCTGCATTTGAAGTCTGTCAAAAATCAAACCCCACACACTGGAGGTCTGAATCCTTGCTCTCCCAAAGGATGCCAGTGACCTCTGCATGAGCCAGCATCTCCTGAGGGTGGAAAGTTCTGCAGCTAACTCAGACTAAGCTGAAGAGACACTCTGGGTAGCACAGGGGTGGAAAAGGTTTGAAATGGTTCGAATTGATCCACAAACACCTTTAGAGAGAGTGTTCAAGCCCTTTCATTAGATGCTTTTGCTTCAAAGAGGCTCCTGTCACAGCTGCCACCACTGCTGCAGTTGCAATGAGGCTGGAGCCAGAACACAGACAAAAATAATAATTATAACGGGAGAAAGGGAAGGAAAATGTTCCCTTGTGACTAAATGAACAAAGCCTGAAAATTTAAGCTGCATAGCTGGAGAAAGGAGGAGGAAGGGGATTGACAATATGATAATATGCAGCAACAGAAAGCCTGGCTCGTTGGCATTTTCAGACAAAGAAATTCAGGTATTGTATGACAAAACATTTTAGTTTTCAAAGTAAAACTTCTGCAGCACAGATGAGACAGGTACAAAGAAAATGGTGTGAAGACATAGTGGACAAGTGAACATGACCACAGGTTGGCAAGAAAACTAATGAGGGACATAAAAACTTCTCCTATATTACTTCCATAAATAATTCTGGCCAGAGAAAACTAAAAAAAAAATAAACTGTGAGGAAAAGCCATATTTCTAACAGCAGGGTTAACATTCCTCTGGGCAAATATTCTTTCAGAAATAAGAAAAAAATGTTCTCTCTTTCAGCCTTTTTGATTACAAAATAATACTGATCAAATGCCAGTTTTATATACTAGTAAGAAAAATGTTATTTCATAAAGAGTGGACTACAAACTAGCTTTTAAATATAGGAAGATTGATAAAAACTTGAAAAAGGTTCCAAAACATATTTTTAAGATTAGCTACTGGTCTTTGTACATATTCTTGAGCATGAACTACTACATGAAGTAACATAGGGAGAATGTGAATCCCTGTGTAGATTTTGTTTATGTGGGTTTTTTTTGTTTTTTTTTTTTTGCTTGAGAAAGACCCTCAATTAGACATACATACAAATAACCATACAAACAAATCACCATACATACAAATTCTTAGAGAGAAGTGTGAGTGACATCAAGTGAGTGGCATAAAAGCTGTTCTGACTGGACTAAAAATAACCAGCTCAACATTTATGATGATTTTGGATGAGGATATCCCATCATTTCCCACTGTAACACATTAAGGCACTTGTGATTTGGAACAGAAAGACAAAGTAGGAAGAATGAAGAGGAAAATTTTCAGTTTTCAGTGTTAATTGCTTTCATTCCTTCCCTTGTGCACTTCTCAAGATACATTTACACAATTCAGCAAGAAGACTCTAGCACTTGTTTGTATCTTATCTGAAAACCTGCAGTTCCACACACAAATTTTCTCCTAGTTTGAATACATAGGTTGATTTGAATCCAGCAACAATGCTTTCCTCCTCTGTAAACTAATGCTGTGTGTAAGTTCACATCCATTCTCATGTCCAGTTTCAAGTTCTGCTCGACCCTTGAGCCCTAGTGGACTCTCACTGCTGCTGGGTTTTGCATGCTAGATTTTGAGCTTCTATAAAAATTGCTGACATTTGTAGGCAAAGTGGGGGAAGCAGCAAATTATCAATGCAAGATTGCACTGGAGTACAGGTATAATGCTGTAAGAGAGGAAAATCACTGCTGGATTTCCCTGTTGCTCAGTTTTACCAATTAAAAAAAAAAATCAAATATTTCTTTGGCCAGAGCAAAAATGATCACTCAAAGGAGAAAAGGTTTTTTTGAATAATATCAAATAAAACATCAGTAGAACAACACTGAAGGATGGGTCACCTTTCAGAGGCAGGTGAGAGAATGACATGGCTGTACAATTGCACAAATCAGTGAAAGAGGTGGGGTGTCATTCCTACTGCTCACACTGAATTTCTCAAGTGTACAAGGCCATGATTGCTTCAATGCATTAAAACCAGAATAGATTCAGATCTCAGTTGTTGTTTCTCAGTTTCTTGGTTTAGATACACATCTTATAGCTGAGGTCTACAAATAAATTCTTCATAAAAGGCACTATTACAATAAATGATGCTATTCCAATAAAATACTTCAAAGACTTCTGATTAAGACCCCCCCAATATTATCTGGAGATTACCTGCTCTGTAGCATGATGCTGTTATTCCCTATCTGGTATCACAATATTTTTAAAATCCATGAGAATGAAGCAGAGACAACATTTTTTGATAGAGACCTGAGCACTCACTGAGTTTAGGACTTGATAAGAAATTTTGGTGGAAATGAATGATGTTGTTAGCAAACAGATCCTTGGATTAAATAATCTTGCTCACTGTAGGCTATATTCTTTAGTTTAAAAATTATTTTAGACCCAAATTTAAAAGAAAAAACTGAGAAGTCTATTGTTTTGTATAAATCATTCCTACAGCTGGACGTGAAATCATCTTTGAAAGAACAAAATAAAATTTTATTTTTAGCTAATGCCATAACTTGAGAAAGAGATTTCCTGCACTAGTAAAAAGATGGTCTGCAAATCAAAAAAAGAAATAAAGCAAGCAACAGCCAACAGGTATTTTTCAAGAACAAATTTCACCAAACACAGTCCCTTTTCCTTTTAGGACTCCATAATACATTTTCCTTGGGGAAAAAGCAGAAAATGCCACATGCCTGGAGTTTAGTAAAGCAGTATCTGACATGCCCATCTCTTAAACACGTTACAGAACTGTGTCTAGAGGCAACCACTGTGAAATAGCTGCACAGCAAAACAAGTCAACAGAAAATGGGAACTAGAGCAGCTTTCTGGTAAACATCTACTCAAGTGAATGATTGTCAAGGTTTCACTCTAAATTAGAAACAAATATTATCAATCTGGGCTTCTTTGAATTTACCCCAATGTCATATAATTTGATATTTCACAGAACACTAGAAGGATAGAAAGGAAAACTGGTTTAAATTTGCATCAGGCTGCAAGAGGTTAACAAACTCTTGGTTTGTTAAAACAAACCAGGTTTAAAATTCAAGAGGATGTTTATACTGCTTCTAAAATTTACAGCAGACAATATAAGAAGCAGTAGAGTTCAACTGAAGTGTGGTGAACTTAAGATAGGTAAAAGGTTTAAGGCAGGAAAACTTTTCTAATTGAAAGAAGAGTAAGCACTGGAATAAATTTCCTGTAAAAGTTTTAAAGAGTGGTTCTGCCAAACAGCCATGACTGTTTGGAGTCAAGGGATGGACTTACAATCTCCTTACTTCTGAGGTCCTATTTGCTATGAATCCTAAAATATAACCCCTTAAATATTACTTCAAAATACTTTTGCATTATAGTAATAGAAATGATCTAAGAACAAGAAATGAAAACGCTTCCTACCCAATGATATATTTGAGTTTGATCCAGATAAAAGGGAAAGAAGTATGCCACTATCTTTCATCCTATTATCTCCAATCAGAAAGCTGAATTATTTTGAAGATAATCTGCAAGGGTACATGCTTAATAACACAAACATATGTCATCTGCTCATAACAGTGATCTTTACTGAAGTTTCTTGCTCTATTATGCCAGGAATCATTTGATTTGCAGAATACTTAAACAACAATAAACTTGGACTGAATTCTCTGCACGTCCTGCATTTGATTGTCAAACAATTTCATTCTCTGACAAGAAGTTTCTGGAGTTTACTGCAGAGAGAAATTATACTCTGCTTGCAGATATTAATTGGCATTTAGTATCACATGGAAAAAAATCTTGGAAGTTTTGTCAAAAAAATGCTTCTGGGCTGAAATTTCAGTATTTGATTTACATATAATAATCAATGTGCATTCCTTGTTTTTTTAAATGTATCCATAATTTAATCCATTCTTTGGCACACACTATAGTGCCTTGCATTATGTCACTCCTGGTGGGAACTGTGTATTTATGTTATCTACTATCAATGTGAATCAACATAGACTTAGAGAAATTAATGGCGTTCTTAAAAAAAAGAAAAAGAAAAAGAAAAAAAATCCCTTTTACCAAAACTTCACAGGAATCAGTAAACATCCAACTTCATTTAAAATGACAAAACTGGTTAAGAATTTCTGTGCTTCTCCCCAGCCTGAAAATAGACCATAGAACTCTGTGGTGCAGACTATTTGAGGCAAGATATAAATATTTATAAAACTGTGTTTGGATACCAAGTACCCAGTCTATAGCACTCGTAGTACAAATGTAGAGTTTAAATTAAATTTCATGTTCTAAGTCTTGGGCCAGCCTCTAGTAAACAGAGAAGAAGACCAAACACATCTCACACCTGCTTGCTGTGACAATCTCACATATTTCTCTGAACTCTGTAATTGTGTTACTGGCTCTGCCAGAGCTGAGCTGGAGATCTGGTCCTGGTGCCAGTGGCCAGACCCACATCTGGCCTTGGCTGGAGCTCCTGGGCAGAAATACTGGTCCAACAGCAGGCAGGGACTCCATGGGATCAATAAATCCACAGCAGCAAAAGGAAAGTTATTTAAGCTGAAATCCTTGGTCTTGGAAGTCTAATCAAACCTGATATTTAATACTGCAAGTTTAAACTATTAGGCTGCTCATTTCTTGACATTTCTTGGCTTGTTTTCTTAACTTCCCTCTGCTGCAATTAAAGGTATGCTATCTGTAAAAGAAAGGTAAGCACACCCAATTAGCTCACAGCAGGTTTGTAAAACATGATATCCTTCAAAAAGCTAACTGGAAACCCAAAGTGAAACCAAAATAATTATCTTCTTAGTAAATATATAGTTTCTTATTCCAAATCCAGTGGGAATAACTGATTTCTGATAGAGAAAATTTTCTCCTGAACTCTGTTGCTCTCTTCTTCAATTTATTTGGAATTTATGAAGAACCATCCCATCTGGGTGCAGGTTGATGTCCTGTCCTTGGGGTCATTTCAACACACCTTTCATATAACCTTGCAGGAAATTAAGAAAATCTAAAGAGAGTGAAACACATTTCAGAAAAGTGCAATAATGAACCCTGTTTCTTTTTCAGCATCACGAGTACTGTAACTCAAAAGAATTGTGACAGGAGAAATCAATAATTCATCAACAGCTGAAAGTGGCACACAGTGAAAAGGGCATATGTACATAAAAGTGGAAATTTGTGTGCTCATAAAGAAAGTCTGAAAGGTAGATGGGTGGACTGCTGATAAAATTACTTTAGTAACAACAACTAAAGCAGCTCTTTTATATCTGCTCTGTAACACACCCCTTAAATTCTGATTAATTTATTACTTTTATTACACCAATAACAATGCATATAGAGTACTGTGGATATTCAGGCTCTTTAGAGAAAGAACTATATGTGATAATTAAGATTGATCTTGAGAGAATTAAAAATCTACAAAACAGAGTTTGCAAAGCATTGTGTTGTTAGAAACTAAGACTTCACAGTGAACAGAAGAGGAATTATTTTTGTATTCAGAGAGACATGACTCTAGACAAATTCACACTCCTAAAAATTCAACAAGATATTTCACAATCATCCATATGGTCTTTGTGCTAATGTCACTTCACAAGCTGGCTTATAGATCTCTTATGATTATTAAAATGTGTTACTAAGCTCGTGAAATTGTGAAGACAAAAAGATCAGTTACTGAACTTGTAGCACTATGAAGGCACATTTTAATTCCTTACCCTAACTTTCTGATTCTCAACTTTGTCATGTAACTTAAGCAAGCAAAAGATGCTACCTTACAGTTCGAAAAGAATAAGATTGTGCCACATGGGAACAGCTTTGTGTGGCCTCCTTCAATAGGGAAAAAAAAACCTTTCAAGTGTTCACTGAACCAGGGAAGTAACAGGGATAAAAGGGGCCAAAATAAAACCAGCAGGGAAAGTGTTAAAAATAGGAAAGCAACAGAGCACTTTCAGCTAGGGAATGAAATGGAGGTTATGGCATGGCCATTCCAGTGATTGAAAACATCAGGGGGCAAAGCACACACTACCCACAGTCCTAACAACGACTGAGAGTTTACTCTCTGAAACAAGAATTCTGCTTCTCCCTTCATGGGAATCCCATCTCACAGGTGAGAGGAAAAGTGTGTTATCAAGCACAGTCCAGGGGTTAATGCAGCAACCTGCCAGGTTCTAGGGGATGAGACTCTGTCTGTCACTTACCCTGCAGTAGCTGCTGCAGGTAGCAGCAAACACAGCACCAACAGAGACACTTTTTGTCTTGCTTGGTCCTAACAAGGATAACAGAGTGCAATTACACTGGCTGCATATTTCCTAGATAATTAGTGCACTGAGCTCATTTAGTTGTGTAATTTCCAAATGGAAAGGCTGCTTTTGCATGGGATAAGAACTTGTGCTCTTTGAGGACTTTTACTGGTAACATGCTCCAAAAGCAAGACTCAGATGGTCAGACTGACATGTGTGACAGTAAAAGTATCATTCACTCATACACTGAATTTCTCCAACTGGGGCTTTGTTTTAATCTTCCAGAACACTGCCCAATAGAGACTAATTCATATAGGATGCAAGTATTCTGTTGTTATATAAAATAATATTTCTTTTGTTCTGTACAATGAATGCTCACAATTATGATGCTGAACGATTTCAGTAAATCAAAATGAGCACAGCTCCACACAATGGAAGTCAGTCTCCTAAGAGGATGTGTGCAAGTGAGCAGAAAGAGAGAGGGCAGAAGTGGGTGAAGGAGTCAAGAAAACTCTGTCAACATCAGACATAAGCATCTTGGAGAAAATTTCCATCACCCAACACACAAGATTTGCCTTTTCACTGGAGCAGTAGCTAGAAAACCAGGAAAAAACACTCCTAGCTAGAGGAAAGCATTCTGCAGCTTCATGAGATACACTTTTTTAGAGCCATTCCTTGTTTCTTGGGATATGCAGCCATTCTCTCCATTCTCATATGCAGCATCACATCACTAGCTGTTGTCTTAGTGGTGTTTTCCATTACAATTGTGTGCTATACTGACAGTCTAATTGCACCATGCTTGCATCCTGAGTGATGGAGGTGGACGACAGATGCACATAAAAATATGGTCACACACCATTATATGGTTTTTCAAAATCCTTATTTCCCTTTGCTTCAAAAAGAAACCAACAACACAACAAAACTGAGGCAATGCAAATATGAGAGAATCTGAGAAGGAGGCAAGAAGTTTCAAAGGGTTTTAGACACAAGTGTTTTACAGATGTTCAGCAAATAAAACCACAAAGTCTAATCAAACAAACATTTTCAGGCAGTTTATAGTCATGGGAAGAAAGTGGAAGGAGATGGGAATTCTAGCTTTGATCATGAAGCTGGTATCAAGGAAACAGCTATTTTCAATTTATATTTGAAAAGTGTTGTTTAGTAGATGTACCACCAGCCTTCAAGGCCTCCCTCCTTTGTGCAAAGGCAGGCTGTGGTGCACTCAGACAGAGGAGATCATTCTGGAACTCAAAAATAAGTGCTTAGTTGACTTAGTTAGTTAGTTTCAATGGTATCTTAAAAAGTCTGAAGTTCAATATCACTGTGGAAAACCAAAACTCAAAACCAGGACAGTCTTCAAGTGGTTACCAAAAGCAGTGCTATCATACATTTCAGATTTTTTTTCATTCCAAAAGCCTTTAACTTCCTTAGAATCAGTCTTTGTCATTTTGTAAACTCTTGTTCAGAGGGTTGGTAACCAGTGTTAATTGATCAAAACTAGTATATGTAAGGAAAGAGAAATGATAAGCAGAATATTGCATTCTTTTGCATAATATACATGAGCTTTTAGTGTATATTTAGCTAATAATCTTATTATCAAATAGTTTGCCCTTGACTTTCTAAATCTGAATGGATGTACAAGGGATTTCTATACCACACCTAAGCAAAGCCAAATAACACAGCTGAAGTTCCTGAGACTTGTAGACACTTGGGATCTGCACTAAAAAGTCTCCTGTCCTTTCCTGTTCCTGAAGAACCTAAGCAGATCTGCAGTGATAGTTGTATCTTCCACTACCCTAAAAGTTGGAAAAATATTTGACCTTTTACTGCAATTAATTGTGGGTTATATGTAGCTAAGCTGGCTATAAATAATTTGCTCCTTCATAAGAAGTCATGTAACAAGGCCTTTTGCTATTTTCTAATAAATAACAGGCATTTTCAAACTGTCATCTAAAAAGGTTGTGTGAATTCTTTATTCTGCTGATGCTAACAAGTGCAAAAACTGAGTTTCTTTTTGCTTAGAATGCAATGACATTCATCTTTATTTCCTTATTTTTGATATCAGAGTGGGTAATCTAAAATATGAACAAATGATATTCAATTTATCTTTCTTATGCTGAAGAACACAGATTGGAAAGTTCTGCAGTAAAATTACACTAGTTCATAAATGCAGAAATGGGAATTGATTTAAATATCTCTTTTGTGAGTTTGTGAGATTTTTTTCCTGTTTAGAGAAAAGCCAGATTTAGTGCTTAGGAAATATTCTATGCATATAAGTCATCACTGTGCAGCTGATCAGTAAGAGAATCCCGAATGGAAAGGTGAACAAGAGTTCACACATCAAGTTTTTGCCCACTAAGCAGAAATAATTTCAGAAGAATATTTTCTCTGACTGAGGTTGTTTGCATCCCTTCTCCAGCACTTTTCTTCCTAATGTCACACGTGCAGCCTAGAGAATGGAATCAGCTCTGGGACTCTAAATTGCTACTTGAAATGCTGGGAAATACTGAAAAGAGCTCTGTGATTGCTTGTGCCTAGAGGGGTATTTTAGTTTTCCTTGTCTAATCAACTTTTCTGGCTTCTTAGTACACATAAGTTGTTTTTTTCCTCTGATAGTTTGCAAGAATATTAACAAGAGGACAGGAATGTATGGCAGAAGTTCTTTGTAAGACGAGAAGAAATAAATTATCTTAACTTACATAGTTTGAGGAACACACGTTTGAAATGCAGGCCATATGCATAGTGATTATTTATAGGCATACAAATTATATTCAAAAAAGAGCCAGATGGCTTTAGCAACACATCTGCTGTCTTCAAGGCAGAACTTCTGAAGCAAACTTGGGACATTAACTCCTATTATAGAGCAGTCAAGAACCAGTAGGGCTACATTTGCTTTGTAGTCTGTAAGAGTTGTATCCTCCTACACAGAAGTTGAATTTAATCTGAAGTCAGCATCAAAGACAGGCTGCAATATTTTGCATTTTAACAGGGTTATCATGCTGTTACTAACTAAATGCAAGGCTGGGAACGTAGGTCACCACTTAGGCAGAAGCTAACCCTCACACATGCTAAGATAAGTGGTGGTTACATAAATCTTTATGTCAGCTAGCAATTCTGTATATTTTGTGCTAATCTTCAGCAAAATCACTATCCCTGAAAATCATTGAAAATCTCATTCACGCTAAACATTATAATTTTATTTGTCTTTTTTCCTTAACAGAAGTTTCTCATTTAAGATAGTATTGAGAGATGATTGAAAGGCATCTTAGACATAAACATCAGAACCATGTGAGGATAAAATACTGATTTATATTAGCAAGGGCAGGGTGGGGGTGAAGTCAGACATCCACTAACTACATGCAAAATATGCATTGGGATATGAGAAGACTGATTGTGAAAGAGCCTTGGGAGCCTGTGCTCCATGATTTCTAATCTCCACGTAGACAGGCACAACTTGTCACAAGGGCTTGAGTTTGCACCTACTGCCTCCTGTACCACTGTGTGCTGCTCTGAGTAGTATTATTTCTCATTTTCTTTTATATCCACTTTTTTAGAAACTTTAGCAGGAACAGAATCCATTTCTTCCCTTATCCTCCGTTTTATAAAAAGCAGCCTTAAAAAAACCAAACAGAACATCTTCATCAAAAAAACCCTGAATTTTCTGCTAGAATGGATTCACTACTTAGAATGCCCAAGGCACTTTTGGATCCTGTCTGTTTTTCTGGCAGCACAGATAAAACTGGAAGCTTGATCCACTGCACCATGTGGATGTCCCAGTGCTGGCAGCTTCTGTGCCACGCCCTGGTAGAAGGAGGGAGGACAACCTCCCTGAGCTCTGGTGCTGCTCAGGTTTCCCAGCTGGGCTTTGGAGGGCACATGGCTGCAGGGGAAGCTGAGCATCCCCTGTGAGCAGTGCCAGGGGAGATTCCACTGCATCTGCAGCTCTCTCAGGATGGATCACTCCACCTGTTTTACTGCCCTCCTGCCCAGCCTGCACTCTGGATACTCCTCTATCAGCAGGGCAGCAAAAGGCCAGAAAGGTTGTTAGTCTGCAATATACAGCAGGACCATGCTGCTCCTTTGTTCAGGGCAAACTTAGCTCTCCTTAATAAATGCACTGCAAATAAAATTCTAATTGTAATTAGTAGCAGAGAAGTTAAAGCATACACAGATACTTTTCCAAATTCAAAAGTTTTCCTAAAATTTCAAAGTTCTAGATAACAGTGCATTAATTTATCTCCCTTGGGAAGGGTTCTATTCCTGGTATTTATGGCTACTCTGTTCCCCAGATTTTCAAAAGCTTCTGGAATGAATTTTGTATTACATAAAAATAAAACATTACCCTCTCTTTTTCTATGTATGTCCTTTAATTTTGTTAGGCTGTCTAATTTCATCGGAGCTCCCAATCATGCCAAATAAGCTATTAAGAAGTTGCTAGGAGAGGGAGTGACTCTGACACCTTTGAAATGCTAATTGAATTCCTTATCTGCAAAACCAATATTTGTGTTGTACAGCTCAATGATGGAGGAAGAAAATAATCCAGAAGCCTGATGAAATGATAAAATACATTTGTTTAACTAAGTCATTAAAATTAAACAGTGCTTATCCTAGGTTCTTATTTCAATTCACACGAGATATGGAAAAAACACAAAACAAATGCTAGAGATCACAGGTCTCTTTAAAAAACTCCACTGCAATGCCCTTTCAGTTGTAACAAAATCAACCCAAAACTTAGGTATTCAACTCTCATGTGCATCTTGTTTCCAACAGTGATATCACCAGCATGACTAGGACTACAGAGTGAGTTATCCTGGCAGAACTTTGTCCTTTAAATATTTTGCTGTCATCCTTTGCCATTAAAATGCTCTGTCACACACACACACACACACATACACACAGTGTATTTTCTTCTTGCTGTTGTTGACAAGGGAAAGTCATTTTTGCATCACTGATGACAGCAATTCTGAAAGCTAACAGAAGTTGCAGAACTACTGATGTTTCCATGTAAGGTGTGTTAAGCTCCTTTCCCTATGGACTAGAGGAAGGAAACCTCTCTGCTGTTCCTAGCTGCCTCCACAGCTTCAGCTTGCAGTGGTAATTGGGAAAGGGATTAACTCTGGATAAACATTAGACTGCTTTTCCTTTGGGAGACTATAGAGCCAGAAGGAGTGATTCCTCAGGGTAACAGTTGTGCTCATCTCTAGACCTGCTTCCATCAGCTGAACGTGCCAAGCCTCTTCATCCCTCTGGGAGAGGAGTTTCCATAGGGCTGATGCTTCTCTTTCAGCATGGAAAGACTGGGTCTCTGTGGCATTGGCTTCTTCCACCACCCGTGAAAGCAAAGATGAGAATGCTGGGATTAGTTTGTTTTAAATCAGTGGAAGCAGAGGCCAGAATTGCAGCTTTATAAAGCCATGAGCAGGAGTTAGCAGTGCTTGCTCTGTGCTTCTTAATATGAGCACCAATATAAATATAAATGTGCTCAGGCATTCCTTCACTCCCTCACAACTCTGTGTGCAAGAAGGAAAACTGGCATTGGAGAGAGTTCATTCCCAATGAACCCTGACCCTCTGAAACTGCCTGCTCTAAGCAAGGTCTTGCTGGCTAGGCCAAACCACTGTTCTGTGCCATTTAGGTATATTCAAACCAATTTCTGCCTATGGTTAACTCCCAATGATGATTTGAAAAGTAAAAACAATGTGCTTATTACGGCGAGAACTACAAGAAAGGTAATTTCCTCAGAAAATTACTAAGTGTTATATTTGGATGGCATAATCCATATTTGGGGAAGAAATGAGGATGACTTGGATACTTACTAGGCTTCCTGTTCAAGAAATACCTAATAAATCATGTGAGAGATTATTTTCCTGAGAAAATATTGTATTAACTAGAAGTCAGAGGAAAATCTTGCTGTTAAAGCCATCTGTTTCCCTCCCTCATGCTCACAGAAACTCCACATGCGTGTGTCTGCATGAAAAGAGGAGAATGGATTAGATACAGATAAGTATTTGGAACTAGAGGATTGATTGAGTTGAAATTAATTTTAGATGCAGCGAGATGGTGTCAGCCAGGACAAGATCTTTGCAAGTCACACAGTGAACAGCACCATGTGGGGAAGAACATGAGTGAATTTTTCCCTTGACCTTAGGATAAGGTTAGTAAATTCCCGAACAATGATTTAAATCCCTTAAAAGATTTCTAACCAAGGTAAATTCTAAATATGCAGGCAAATCTTGTAATTATCACAGTCAAAGCATAAAGTATATGGACCAGCAAAATACTTACTTTGGGGGCTCTGTATTCATTGTAAAATTAAATTATAAAAGTGACTGCAGAATTAAGACTGTTTTAAACTAAGGCCTTAGATGGGGGGAATGATACATAGAATCACCTGTATCTATGCAAAGCATTCAAATACTGAATGTGCAGACACATCTGTGGCCATAATCATTAAAAGATTCAATTATAGGATTTTTTACACAAAAATGTAAATTTACCATATGGAAACAAGTCACACTGTACATGGGTTAATTTTTTGGATGCAAATGTAGCTATTCCTTGGAAACATTAATTACATAATCGTTTAATTAATAGTGTGGAAGATAAGAAAATGGGAGAAGGGGGGAAAATATGAGCTGTTTTCTTGTTTCTGCTGTCCAATTGTCATGAAACTGAAAATTTACAAACACAAAACTCTCTTGAAGTAAGAAATAGCCTGGTGTATTACTACTACAATAATCTTGAATTCTTGTTCTCTAGACATCTGGTCACAAAAGACTGAATAGGTTTACACAAATAGTCACATTAAAATTAAAATCCATTAGAAATTCAGGATATTTCCATTTCAAATAGAGACAGCAACCAATAGACCTCACCATGGGCAAAGTGAGCATCCTCTCATTTTAGAACAAGTGTTTGCTGAGAGTTTCTGGGCTTCAGAAGTTACTCCAGCTCAGAGGAAAGTTCTCATCTAAATGTCTGCAGTTGGCTCGAGTCCCCAGGTGAAATTTAGCTGCTGCAAATGTGCTCATTTGCAAAGCACTCAAAGAAGTAGCACGAACCCCTGCTAGGTAAAACCACAGATATGTAACCCCACTTGACTTCAGGTCAAATCAAATGGGGTCAAAGGCAATACTTTGGCTGTTGGTGTAATTGGAATAAGATGGGTTACAGATGTGAGGGAGCTGGGGGAGAAGCAAAGAGAGGGAGGCTGAAGAAGTTCTTTGGTTCCCCCCCTGGAGATGACACTGATTGCCCAAGGGAGTTTTTGTACCTCCTGCTGATCATCTACCAGTCCTCTCCTACCCTGAATAAACTGGAGAATTATCTCTGTACCCGTGGAGAACCATAAGTTTCATCTATTATCTTCATATTGTGTAGTTTGAACACCAACAGTTAATGTACTGTAGTCAGAATAGGCTTAATATTTCACACTCTCTTATCTGTTTCTGTTTCTATTGTTGTGAAACGTGTTGTGCATTTTAAGACATTAAATATTATGATATACAGCATGTTTTGCACAGGAAAATTTCATTATTAAAATAACCACCAGGTTAAAGCTGATATCACAGAAGTGTTACTGCCTGAAGTCTAACTTCTAGTTTTGTTAAACCTCTACAATGCTGTTCAAGAATCACAATCATATAAAATCTAATTAAATCATTCCAGAAGGGATAATATTACATGCAAAGAGTTCAAGATGGAGAGCAAGAATAATAATACTGAGCATAATTTGTCTTTCCTAAAGACAGACTAAAGATCAGTAGTAACTGTTCAGTGATAAGAAACTGTAGTTAAACTCATTTACAATACAGATCTCCACTGAATACAAGCTATCGTGCATAATAAGTTTACTATCCTTTCATAAATATGTAAAGCTGATATAATGTTGTGACAGTTTTATGCTTTCTTTCAGTTCTCTTTAATAGCAGACATAAAAAAGACTGCATCAATTTTAATAAGTTTTGGAGAAGGTCCAAAGTGAGTAAAAGAAAAAAGTAATGGTGAGGTTCTTGGGAAAGAAATAAAGGAATTAAATAAAGCTTAAAATATTGGCCTCAAATAAATTAAAAAGGCAAAAGTCAGCTTGTAGTTAATACTGAAGCTAAACCAAACCCCCAAGTGAGCCTTGCAGCAAGTTTTTATGCTGGAAGGCTTGAGGAACAGGAAATCAAATGTATCTACAAGCTTACAAACCTGACCAATTATTTCTGTCACAAGTCTACAACGTGTGGACTTCCCTCAGAATTAGTTACCCATCCTTTACTATCCCACACTCTAAGATAGATGGACTTATTTTGCTCTGTTAGTTGTGGACCAAATTTAAAGCCTCAGATCTCACTGTCTTCCAATATGGAAAGCTAACCAATAATACCACACATTGTTATTATTTCCCTCTTTTCTTCACAATGAATGCAGGGTTAACCTCTATAGATTGTTTTATTATCTCCAACATCAAATCTGAAACTAATAATTTACAGTATTTTACCAAAACATTTCTATTAACAAGCAGACCACAAGGCACATTTCTCATGCACAATTCTCCTCGAGAAGCTTTTAATTCAATAAGAGTGCTGTGAGAGAAAAAATATGGGAAAAAACACTGTTTAGGAACTCTTCAGGGAATAGGCTCAATATAAGCCAGTCTCCAGGTACTTCAGGTTGCCTTCCCCTGAATATACTGTCAAGGCAGAGTACTCTTGTCTTTCTTTCCCCCACTGTTGTTTAAATGCAGCTGAACAAACCTGATAGAATTAATAATGGAGTCCAGATGCATTACTGCTGCTTTCTGATATTATAAAGTGCCCTTCAGCCTTTAAGCCCTTATGGTGTTCTGGGCTCATCCATCTCACTTTGTGAGGAGATAACTTGTACAAAGAAAAAATAACACCACCACTCCCACCCTGTCTGACAGTTCTGTATCTGCCCAGAAGGCTTTTGAACTTCCATAATCACACATACATACAAAAAAAATCACAGGGAGAAACTGCAGCAGTCTCAGCACATATCTGAAAACTCTGCATTGGGGGCCACCTTCCAGTTTGCCAAAATATCCCATGGAACAGGCATGGCAAAGCTCTCATGAGTGTTCCCTCTCTTCTTGTGCCATAACACAGGCAACCTTAGATTGATGGGGTTTTACTAAAGACTTCCCCTCCTCTCCTTAAAAAATCCTTGGATTTGGTTATTTACCTAAATTGCTAGTGAGTACCAGGATGCTGCTTTTCCTGAGTTTGAGGCAGTTTTTCATTGAAAGATGTGGTTCTATTTCCAAATATCTTTCTTATCATGCCTTTGTTGGAATATAACATGGAATTCTACCATCCTGAAGAGACAATTTTCTGCTGGCAGCACAGCTACAAGTCCATTCTGTAAAGGATTGTGTGTCTCTTGGTTTGTAAACTAGGAAAGAAGACCAGCCCTAGAATTTAGGCTTAGATGATTGTTCTTCAAGGAAACACTCTGAGGGCAAAAAGAAGGGCTTGGGGAAGGCAGAGAGGAAAAACAAAAGGATTCAGACTAACTGAAAACAGAGCAAAACACCAGAGCTTATTTAAAACTCTCAGCTCATTTTTAAAAGCTCCTAGCTCCTTAGTGCCTCCCTATTGCTCCCAGCCTATGAGAAATACACTGAACTGAAAATAGTTTAATATATTTTAAGAAAACACTCCATATTTTTTCCACTCTGAGGTGGGCTAGAAATCATGTAGCTATTCAGAAGATTTCAAGGAGAAATTACCAACACTGAGCATCACTAGAGGAGAACAGAGATCTGTACCTTGATTCCAAATGGATAAAAAAGAAAACCTGTACAGATCTGTATATCCATTGAGCAAAGGAGACTTAACATCTGCATTCCTTTTAAATCAAAGCTGACATTTTCAGGGCAGTGATTTTACAAAGAACCATCAAATGAAGGCGGGGGGAAGTAATCACAGTCCTTGCTCAAAAAAGCAAAAGAGGAAAGGAATTATTTTTGTAGTCTCAGTCACTAAGAGAACTCATTAACTTATATAATTTAATTGTACCCAGCTGAAATGGTAAATATCATGATAGATTTTTTTCTTATGGGTCATTACTTTTGTGGTTAAGTGATTACAAAGAGATATATGAAGCCTGTGGTGGTATTTAGCTTTTAAATATTGAATTTCTTTGCACCTCTAATGCAAAGTGGAAAAAGCTGATGCAGATTGGTTTTTTTGGCTTTCAATACAATGCAGTTAAAGTACCCCTTGCAGATATTGCCCAGACACAATTCTGCAACATGAGTATCTAATAAATACGTTTTCCTGGAGGACTTATAACCCACTGAACACCATTTTTTTTGCTTTTCTTAACAGATAGTAAAATTCTTATGCAAGTGAAGTGGTAGGTAATTCTGACTACAAAGGAGAAAATATAATGCTGGATACAAAGAAGGACAGGATGAAAACAAAAACAGAGCTTATATTGGTAGAGCTCTTGCTGTCCATAGTCCCTGTTTTAATTGAATATTTATCAAAATCAAAGTGTAATACTCAATTGATCTGCATTCATCTGCCCTCTGAGACACCACACTGCTAAAAGCAGCAGCAGCTACAGCTGAGCAAATGCAGCCCTGGCCATGCTGCAATTAAGGTTCATTATAAGATGTATTATTGAAGAATATACATTTCTACATAGAGAAAACAGTAAAATTGTACAGAAAAATCCATGTTTTTCTAGTGTTAGACCAGAACCTTGGAGTGATAACACTGAAAATTTAACAAATCCTCCTTACATATGACCTCCCTTTTGTTTTTGTTTTTTTTTTTTTCTTAGCTGTTGAGGTGCATTGAGTTTCCAAAAACAACTACACATCTGTGGGAGAAAGAAGACAGCAATCAGCTGAACTGCAACTCCCATCATTTCCCAGAGAGCTAACTTCAAAATAATTTTTGTTCAAAAATTGTGATGTTATTTTTAATTGTGCATGTTCAATTCTTGAAAACCCTGTCTAGGAGATGAATCCACAAAACCTAGCAATGTAATTAAAAGCAGCAACAAAACAAACAAACAAACAAAAAACAATAAAAACCCCAAATCAACACACCAAAATAAACCTCACATTTTCAACTTGTCTCCCAAAAGGCAGTCCTTAACAAAAAAGCTTCTACTTCTGTTAGTGAGAATTGTACTGAGCAGGAATTATTTCAAATTGAAAGGAAATAGGTTTGTGTTAGACATTAGGAAGGAATTCTTTACCAGAAGGGTAAGGTGAGACCCTGGCACAGGTTTCCCAGAGAAGCTGTGGATACCCCATCCCTGGAAGTGCTCAAGGCCAGGTTGGATGGAGCTCTGAGAAATCTGTTCCAATGGAAAATGTCCCTGCCCATGGCACAGGGGTTGGAACAAAACAATCTCTTAAATTCCTTCTGACCCAAACCATTCTATGACTCTTTACAACTTGCATGAACTCCTCAGCAAGAACTACTGCTTACAAATCAGCTTTTTCAGTTTGTGAAACAAAGATGAAATCTTTTCTCTTGCAACAAGCAATATGACAAAACCACCAAAGTTAATTTGCAATGAGTATCCTCCACAGTGATTTGTTTGAGTCTGCACTTCCAGCTGCTGGACAAAGTCAATGCAAATTCAGTATTTTTTCCTGACACAACAGTGGCTGCTAGATTTACAGCACTAAAATGAGAGTCTGCTAGGAACAAGTCATCCCTGGCTCTATTTCCAGCCTCTTTTCACAGTGGGATTTGGAAGAGTCTTATGGATACTCAACAGTGCCAATAAAGACTTTCTCTCACACTTGGTACATCCAGTCCAGTGAAAGCTTGTGCCTGTCAAGCTGTTTCTTCTAAAAACATATCATTTAAGTATTTAAGTATTCTCTCTCTCACTTCCTCAATCTGGTATTTTCTTTTCTTAGAACCTGGTATTTTACTAGATATTCTCCTGCTTCTCTAGCCTCTTCTGCTTCACAGAGGTAGTTTAGAAATTTATCATGTTTGTTTTGGCTTGTTTGGTTTGGTTTTTTTTGTTTGTTTGTTTTGGCCTTTTCCATTTCCTTTCTTTCACTAGCAGATATTTCCATGTGTAACTACACACCTTCCCTTATCTCAAAATCTTACATAAGTTTTAATTCATTGTGGGCTTTTCTAACACCTCCATCGAGCTGCAAATGATCTTGCAGCCAGTTGAAACAAAAGAACTGTGTTAAAGCCAAAGCTATTCTCTTGCTGCAGTATCACATTCCACCATCAAGAGGATATGAAGTGTTTTATGTTCCTTGATCTTGTCAACGCTCTTGGGTTGAGATAGGAGGTTAAAGGGAGGTGACAAGGTTAAATGATTTGACTAACATCCCAAACAAGGCTCAATGTGATTATGAGCCTTCCTCAGCTTTCTAATAACATTGGTAATGAGGGAGAATTGGAAGCTTCCCACACCAACAGCTCATGCAGAAGTGATTTGTTTCTCTCTGTACCCTGGCCACAACAGGCATCCATATATTTCTTTTAAGAATATTGTCATGGCCCACTAAATTACCCCTGGGCAGTGCTATCAGTGGTGTTCCACTTTGCCCCTTCATTTCTTTCTGTGACATTACTCTGCACAAGGGTTACCAGAAAGACAGATGAAGTAGGAGTAGATGGGTCTCTAAGGGGTGATATATAGTAGGTACATAATAGAAAAAAAGCGAGGATGGTGTTGCAACAGGAATTTTCATTTCTTTCTCCTCATTTCCAGAAGAAATTCCAGACATTGGAAATTGATTGTGCCATGGTTATCAGGTTTATATTTTCTTAGATTCTAACTTCTTTTCAGGCAACTTGAATCCTAATGGCCCTATACATTTTTCCTCCTTCATTTTATTTTCTCATTCACAATGGCAAATCAAAATTCGCAGTGGAGGAGAGAAATCCTGATAAATTCTCTTGTCATCATATCAGATAATATTTTTATTGACATCAAAGTCAGACAATGAAAAAAATTGCCAAAAATTGTTCAGGAGCACAGTTTGTGAATGGTACAGTCTGACTAGAAGAAAAAGCAGCTGTTTTAGCAGCCAGGATGTTGGAGAAATGTCTGGCAGCTTTTAATGTGGGTGTAAAAGTTGTCATGTGAAGTTGTTTTCGACCTGATGGATTTAATAGTTCCTCAGAGCCATCATGGTCTATCACCTCTATGAGTACTAAGGGACTCCTAAATCCATGGATAGATAATTTGGCTGCCACACTTGCACCGTAAATCCACATCCTTAAAGCCTTCATTAAATTTGTACAGACCATTTCTTAAGTGCAATTAACTGTGAGTTCCTTAAGAAAAGAAGTTGATTTGTTTCCATCTCCCATAGACCCCATTATTTCCCACCATCCTTATGGAATTTAGAATATATCTCCTGCAACTTGTTTAAAAGGGTATCCAATTGCTGGGAATTGGAAATTGTTGATAACTTTTGCACTCCACCTGTATCACTACAGAGTACCAAACAAAGAAAATTTCCCCAGCTAGGTCCTAGTTGGGTTGAGCTTGGCAAGGTTTATGAAATACTGAAAACAGCTGTTGGACACATCAGTTTGTGGACAAACTTGTCCCATTGATTTATTAAATTTTGAACTGGATTAATTTGTTTCAGCTGTGACAGTCTAATCAATCCACTTTATCCACCATTATCCACTGAGAAGCCAAGCTAAAATTTACAATACATGGTTAAAAATAATGGAAATCTGCACATTTTGATTCATCACATTCTATCATGAAAAGGTTAGCAGACCACTCAGAAATCATTCCAAAATCATTATTTCTAAAAGTTACTGAATAATCACTTGAAAAATATTACTAAATTTCTACTTGGCAATAAAATTTCTGAAGTAAAGCTACTGTGTCAGTTAATACCCAGCAATGTAACTTTTCAACCAGTTTAAACCTGCACACAACACAAATTCATGATTAAAACAGCACTAACAAGATGTTCATTGCTTTATAATATGAACCAGTGTTTTCAAGAAAACATTATTTGCACAAATACTTTTCATTAAAGTGGTATAAACTTGCATAACTTGCAATACCTAATGAAATGAACTTAGATACTCTGAATTGTCACTGCTTGGGAAGCACTGTGCACCTTCAGAATCAAGTACTTACACAGCATGTACAACTATCTCATGTTGGTTTTGTGAAAGGAAGTTAATTTGACTGCATGAATAAAATAACTTACTTTCTTAATTAGACATTTTAATCAGAGATCCATTAGCTAATCAGACCTAATCAGTGTTTCATCAAGACTGTAAATAGGCAACTTGGGATAAGATGGTCAGGACTCACAGGCTTGCATGCATAATTGGAAGCTGAGGACATTCTTTTTGAAGATTTATCATTGAAGAAGGACCTAAAAAATTGTCATCATTTTGATACACAGAAAAAAATTGAGTATAAGAGAAGTTATTCCTCCTCACCAGCAGCTCATTACAGTAATTTTGAAAAATGTACATGAGAAAGAAAATTCAGATTTTTTTAATATTAATGCCTAGCCAGCTAAAATTGAGCTTTGGAATTCAAACTACTGTGGTGTTGGGAGGTCAGTCAGCAATATTACGTTGGCATTTATGTTTAATCTGGGATTTTTAACATTCAAGCCCTGACTGAATCTCTGCAAATGCCAACAGAGCATTCACTGTATTCTTTTCAAAGCTGGGCTTTCAGTCACTGCCTGCTCAGATTTCTTATCTAAGGTGATGGTGAATATTTTTAAGAAATTAGTAAAAGCAAAAGAAAATCTTGGCTAATAATAAGAAAATTTACTAGTTTGTTTTATGGATTGCCAGACAAAATATTTACAACTACTTTTGCACCAAAGTGTATATTTTTCACAAGGAATACCTTAATAACTGTGTCATTAAGTGTAGGATTAACTGTGTAGTGGTCTGGCAAACACAGTTCACTCCTCCTCTGATACCTTAGGCTATCCAGGACAAAAGAGACAGCATAAAAATTAGGCAATAAACCATATGTAAGAAAATACCTACTATGACTGTTTCATATTCAAATATCTCTTAGAAACTCACCTAAAATCTGGATTTGTTAATTTCCCCCCCTTTTTTTTTTTCTTATTTATATTTAAAAATAAATTAAAATTGATGCCAGAAACAAATCAAATAGGATAAAAATTTTTCAGAAAACTGAAACTTCTTTGGATAGGAAAGGGAAAAACCAGCCAGGTCAATCTGCTCCCCAGCATGGGACAAACTGAGCAAAGCTTTTACTGATTTTCCAGGCTACTGAGGATCAAAAGGAATCCTATAATGCAGAAGGTTGAATTTAATTTTTTTCCTCATCACCAAAGTACTGTTGCATTAGGAAAAAATGCTGGCATTTAATACTTAAGTTAGTATTTGCAAACTAAAACAAATCTAGTTACTTCAACAAGATGCCATATGGTCTGTGAATTTGCACTGTGCCAAGTTGGAAGAGTATTTTTTTTATTTCAATGGATGCCAAAAAACTATACTGAGTAGCTCAACGTCTATATTGTTGAAAGCCTTCACAGAAGTCAGGGTTCACCAGATGAAATTAATGGAAAACAAAGGAAATTATACAGAAGTTAAAAGGAAGGGGAAATGGGAGATGGTCCCAGCAGAAAGCCCTCATTAATTTGACCTCTGACAGTGAAAGAAGATGATCCTGCCAGAGTCTGGCTTCAGGTTGCCCTGAACACCATGGAAAGGGACACAAAAGAACAGGGCTGAGCTTCCTTGGTACTCCATAGGCAAGTGCCTTCCTCTGCCATGGCATTCTGCTCACCCTTGGAATGGCTGGGTACAGGTAACCAAGTGTGTGACATTGATTCTAAGCAGATATTGGGAATTTTCTTCATTGGTTGGGATGGTGAGAGCAGCACCTATTTTCTATGTTACATAACATAGATATGGTATAAATAACAAAACAGTAAAACCCCAAGCCCACACCGAAAAAAAATCCAAAAACTCCTTGTGCTCCACCCTCTCATTCTCAGAAATTTCACCTTTAAAATGAGTATGATAATTTCTGATAATCTTAAAGCCTATCAATTTTTTTCTTTTTCTTTAGATTATATCTGACATTCTTGCTGAGCTTTATTGAGATGTAAAGCACAGTATTACCACAAAGCATTTCAACACTACAGGCTTATTATGTACTGCACTGGAAGACAGAGAGAATACCAAAAATATTACTCAAACAGCAACAAGGAGGCTGACAGAGGGAGGGAATGACAAGGAAAATTGAGGTCTGACTTTAAAGGCTCATTGAATTTTCCTCAGCAAACAACATTAAACGTTTTGTTGGGTTTGTTTTTTCTTTTTGGTGATATGAGCAGTTTTTTCAGTAGGAACTACATAAACTACTGCTTCATTTAATCTAACACGGCCAAAAAGGGCTTTAAGAGGACAACATGAATCAGATTTAAACTAATGGCCTAGATAAATCTTCCTAATCACTGGAGCCACCCAGTTCCAGCAGTCTCACTGAGAAGCTGCTTGCCCTCTTGTCTGAGAATCTTCCTGGACAGCTGGAAAGTGTCAAGCTTTATCTGCAAGTCTCAAAAGTGCACAGTGTGTTTGTATTTACTGGACATCAGCTGTTAATGAGAATCTGTGGCTTTCTTCTGTGAAGAAATCCCTGAAACTGCTCCTAGTCTCCTTTCCTGATGTATGAGAAATGTTTGCTTTCTGAAAGATAAGGTGGGAAAAGATATAATGCAATGAATGGGGGAAAAGTACCTATTTCTATCCATTCAAGTAGACTTTGCTGGTTCATCTGAGAGTGACACAAAAGTAATCCAGATTTGATAGGTTTGCATAACCAAAACACATGAAACATAAGTATGCAGGGAAGAGAAGGTAAATTACATGCAAAACCTAATGTAAGGAAATAAAATTGCTCCTCAGGCACTGTTTTCCCAGTGAAAATAGATAGATCAGTAATTTCATATATGAAATGCTGCTTTCTCTTCCAGCTCCAGCAGTAGCTTTTACCTTCAATCTTTCTGCTTTCTTGACAAATGTGGAAATGCAGCTTTCATATGAAGAGAACCTGTTTGATCCTCAAAGGTGATCAAATTAAGGTCTGGCTAAGAGGATTTTTAGGATAACAACACTAAGTACCTCACACCAATTATCCATTGTTCTTCCATCTGCTAATGGCCAGGGGAATATGCACTTCTCTAATGACTGTGGACCCAGTCAATCTAATCCATGTACTTATCCTCTCTGTGCTTGGGTGCTGCATTATAACACATGAGAAGATGAAAGGAGGCTTAGAAACAGCTCCAGTTTGTTCCACCCCATTACTTAGAAGCACACAGCCTGCCTATCTCACCACCTGATGACACAGACACTATATTGCCTCCCCAGTAAGTACTAAATCAATAGAGGCTCACTGGAGCTGGCCCATTCTGCCTTCAGGATCCTCTCTGACTGAGACACACAGGTCCAAGCTGCAATCCCCAGAAATAAAATAACAATAAATAACACGAGATGTAGGAACAAGATGCAGAAATTCCTTGGCAGCAGAGACTGCTGCAAGCTCCACTGGTATTTATGGTTCCAAACCCACAAAAGCCTGGGCATATTCCAGCATCCCTGCTTTGGAAGGACTCCTCTGGGCTCAGGGGGAGTGCCATTATGCAATCAATTTCATGGCTGGAATCTCAATACATATAATTTAAGCAAAATAAAATAAAATTGATGGGTCACCAGGTCATTTGGAAAGAATGCTTTTCTGACAATCAGTGCAGCCTGCCTTTTCTTTGCTACTATAATCTCCACCCTGTAAAGAAAAGGAGTTAGAGTCATTATCTGTGTTTGTATTTTATTATGTATGGTCCTGAGTTAACAGTGAGTTTTCTTCCTGGGTTATCATAAAATATTACAGCAGTGTCTGGCTTTGCTACTGCAGTAAAGTGTCTTATGTTCATTCTTAGTCCCTGATTTCATGGGTTTCAAACAAAAACAAACAAACAAACAAACAAACAAAACCACCAAAAAACAAACAAACAAACAAACAAACAAAAAACACCAAAAAAAAAAAAAAATTAAAAAGGAAAAAAAAGAAAATAAGAAAATGAGATTAGAAGTTAGCAAACCAATAATTTTGATTTTCCCCTTTACATACTCAGCCCTCTTGTATATGCATCTATAGACATGTAGATGAGATGGACCCTTTTTGACCAGATTCCTTTTGTCATGTTATTTTTGGAAGACTGGTTTGCTTTTTGAAATCAAACTGGAAGTGAGATTAGTTTAAAATATATTAGCTAGTTTCAAATGAAAACAAACTTAGGCAGACAGAAGAGATATCAAGGATGTTTTAACAAAAGTACTCAAGATATTCTACCCAACATATCCATTTATCTGTGGCCTTCAGACTCCATAAAACTCAGATTTTTAAAAATTACAGGTTCTTATATCCAAGTCTTAAAAAACCTCCTGTTCAAATATGAAAAAAGATTATTTCAAAGAAAAGTTTGAGAACAAACTACACTGCCAAGTTCTCTGTATGCTATTATGCAGCACCTAATATTCATGTCATTGTTTTCTAAATAACATGAAGTAACTTCATGTGCTGCCCACTAGCTTAATATCACACATTCCAGGATATTTTAGCAATAATCCATTTAAAGTGTGCTTCTCTCACCTCTAAGAGAAATACCTCTTCAGAGGAATCCATTTTTAAAGAATCCATTCTAAGAACAATATGTTGAGATTAGGCAAAACATCTCTCACAAATAATGCAATTGAGATCAGAATTTTACATAAGTGATCCCAAATAATAGACATGTGTAATAGGCAAGTATTTTTATATCTCTGGTAAGAGAAGATCAGCTAATAAACAACTATCTCTCTCTTTTTTTATATAATACATGTTTCTCCTGTTTGAGAACAACAAAATCATAATGTAGTTTAATATTTCAACATTGAATTCTTACCCACCTTACAGTTTAAGGAGGTAAAAGTAAATTCTCCTATTTCTCTGACTGACAGCAGAAGGTCTGAACAGACTGAAGCCCAGATTCAACCTGTCCAAGCAAAGAGAATGTCCTTCCAACACCAGCCACTTCAGACCCAAGAGCTGCCTGAGTGCATCCAGTTCTCGTTTTCCACAGGAATGGGGAATGAAACAGCAAATATTCTTGGCAATGCAGCCTGACCACTAATTCAAGTCTGAGAAACACACAAACTATGAAAGGTTCCAGGTAAGCCAAGAACATTACCTAGAATATCTCATCTCAATTTCATTTCTGTGAATGGCCAAGGCTGACATTGCATTATCTTTATGCCCACGCAAGGGAGAGAAAATATTTGGTCTGAACTGAGAAACAATTTATATGAAGCAACAATGACTGAGTAGAGAACAATTCCTAGGTTTTTCTGAGCTCCTCAATCTTGGATTAATTATATATCCTCAGAAAACTATAAACACAACTAACAGCTGAGATAAAACTACTTGCAGAAGGCTGAATGTTCAGGTCTCAAGAAAGGGTTTGTCCAAGCAAACTTGGACAATGTACTATACATCAATAATCAGTGAAAGGAGCATCAGCAGGGACTAAGGGAACAGTTTAAAATACACATTTTATAACCTTTTGCAATCTAACTATTTTAATTATTCAATAAGAATTCAAAGTGGGAGGTTAATAAAATTTGTCAGTAGGTGTTCTTATCAATGAGCAGAGCTGTGAAGCCTGCATGATGGTCTATCAATAAACCAAGAGGGCTGAAATCTTTCATTAAATTCTAAGAAGAAATGTATGTATTTCAATCCAAAATACTTGTATACAGTAGGCTGATTTCAAGGGCAAACACAGTTGGGGCTGAAAACATTACAAGTGAGAACTAATTTTCAGCAGAAGCCTGTGGTGTAAAGAGAGCCAAAAGTAGAAATTAATCATTTTCATGGCAGATAAAAGGTGTCTTCCCAGTCTTCACTAGAGAAATGAGCTAGATGTCTCAAAAAACTGATTTTATTGGCCCAAGAGCATACCTCCCACATAAAAGGAATTTCTTTTGCAATGCATTTTGATCTCACTTACTGGTGTATGCTTACACATTTGTCACTCTGATAAAAGTTCTTGCAATATGATACAAATTATTACATTCACATGAATGTACATATTAAGCTTGTAGATAAGTGAGTTTTAATTCAAAGTGTATTCAGGAGCCAAATTCACTTCAGTACAAATTCAAGATGCTTATTAAGTTACAAGTATTGCTCTATGGAAGAGCGACTGTACCTTATTTTTTTCATTTCATCCCTTTTTTTACTGTTTTTAATGCATATATTATATATACCATTTAATAAATGTGATTACCACCTTGCATAGGGAGTTAATTCAAAATCATGTTCTTTTTTAAATTAGTGTTTTAAATTAGAAATAATCTGAAAGGTGAATTCAAGAGTTTGAGTCAGGATAGAGGAAACAGTAAAGATTCATGTGTTTTACTTTTTTTAAATTAAAAAATATTAATGTCTTTTAGCCTTCAGATCTTTTATGTATATTATTAATTCTCCATTATTAAACAATGATTTGAAGAAGAAGCTTGAAGTGTATCCATTTTACTTTGCTCTCAGGAACCAAATACAGTATTAAACAGTGCACTGAGACTCCTCATTATTTATTCCTAGAAATCAGAACAGGAAAGAAATTTACTGTAAACATCCAAGAAACAAAGCTGAAATTATCACTGTGGGATGGAGCAAAACTATTCTTTATTGTTCTCTCACCCCTCCCATCTGTTGTTTTTTTTTTTTTTTAAGGCTGTTCCTGCTTCTACCTGCAACTAAGAGTTAACATATATGCCATGAGAGAGCTATATCAAAATATTGCATTAGGATGACATTTCAGATTGCTGTACAGCTCTTCTAAAATGATTAAAGCTAATTCTAAGAAATCAGAGTAATAGCTGCTATTAAAAACCAAACTCAACTCCTGGGCTTCCTGGAAAGTTTGACATGACAGATATCTGCAAGACATTAATAATACAGAATAGAAATTAAGAGACCTTGGATCTCTTCCTGGCTGTGATATAAATTATTTTTGTTCTCTTGGGAGCAGGACTAAACTTCCGTGTGTTGGGGCAGACCTACATGGAAGGATCCAGACTTCTATGAAAGCCTGAGCATGGCAAATGCCTAAACCTGTTACCTGCTAAGATAGGTATACACTAGTTCCTCCCCCATAAAAATGAGGAAAAACTTGTTTCCATGTAACCCATAAAATCTTCCAAACCATATGCTTATCACTGTATTTGGGCTGCTGAGGATATGCACTCCCCTGAAAGCTGCAGCAGGGCTTTCCTTTAAAGAGCTCAGTGCTCCAGTCTGGGAAGAAAGCCAAACCTGGAGTAAATATGAACAGTTCAGTGCTGAAAACCAGCTCATGAGAGAAGTGGAGGAGTGGCTGCCTGCAGCCATCCTTGAAAGATCCACGCTGTCCACAGCCCAAGAATTGTTGATTGGCCATCGCAGGCATTGCCAAGAACACAGGAGTAGAGCAGGGCAGTTTCCAAAACAACACATGGATTGCATGCTTTTTTGTCCCCTGCTGAAATGATTATTGCTTGCATATTAGTCATTCTACTTTTTCTTATTTGGGGATGTTTATACAGGAGGAAAAGGCCCATAGTGCTAATTTTAAGGAAACCCTTTCCTAAGAAAATATAATAAATTTTCAGCAAAATTGTTAAAAAAACCCAAAAACCAAAAAACAACAAACCCCTCCAAAACCTTATACCACTTGCTGAAATAATTTTCTTTGCTTTCCTCGAAGAGTTGTCCTAAAATTAACAGCATTTTAACAGATGCATTAGCATTGGATTAGCTCCTCTAAGTGTTTCCTTTCAAGTAGCCTCTCCTCCCATCTTTTGATAACCTTATAACTTTTTTTGAGTGTGTGGTTTTCGCAGATTTCTGCGCCAAGACATGGTTATAACAGAGAAACAACTTTACAGATGGATGTTGTTAGAATAATGGCTGCAGCACAAGTTCTCTGTTTCATTGTCAATGCAACCTAATTTGGGGAAGATTTCTGGTTGACTTTCAGAGAAGATAGAAACCTCATTCTATCTCAGCTCTTGCACCATGACTGTTCTCTGGTGGATGCAGTACGAAATGGTTACAGTAGAGAACCAGATAAATTTTGTTCTAATTTTCAAGCAGTTTATTTCAGCATTGCCTATGCATTAGAAATTGGGAATGAATTTTGAGTCATTAATACAGACTTACAAACTGTATTACACCACCTATCTGTCCTATCCATATGTAACCACTTACAAGGAGCATTCCTTCAGCAAATCTTTGAAAATTTTTATAAGCATTGCAGTAAAAACATGCATATGACCCATTCCCTGGAACAGGACTCAAATGCATCCTAAAGGTATTTAGGTTTGACAAACCACTCCTCCTCATTAAGCAGTCTTTTTTAACCTCCCCAGCAGAACACCAGGGAAGCAGCTTCAGTCCCTAAATCCTGGTTCATTCTATCCCATTAGCACTGGTGGATAGCGAAGACACAGCTTTTCTAACAGTGGAAAGATTTTCAGTATGAAATACAACGTTAGCAGAGATCCAATGGCTCCAATCTGGAAAATAAGATAAGCTTGGTTTCTAAAACAGTTAAAATCACAATAAACAATTTCCTAAAGGCATGACAGCAGCTGAAATCCCCAGAGTCGTAATCTTCTTGTGGATATACTTGGACTACACAGGAAGTTATTGGCTGATGAAAAAATTCCTCTGTGAAATTATATAGCCTCTGCATTGCAGGAAGTTGTCAGCATTATCAAATTGCTCACTCTGACATGAATAACAAATCTACAACTCCACAAAACAGTTTAGCAATGTCAGTTATATTTTTCTGAGTTTTATAAGGACCAGATTCTTAGTTTGTGTTCTGGTGTAAATTACTCCATTTCTAAGTTCTGCTATAACAAAACCAAGAGTTCTCATTACTGTGTTGAAAGTTGTATTGTAAGCAAGGAAATCAGCCAACAGACAGATTGTACAATCTATTCCTCTGAAAACAGGAAACATTATCCCTGTTATGGACATAATTTTGGAATAAGGACTCTACCTAAGCAGCGTGGTGTGTTGGGGGCATAGCTACCCACAGCTCTTCCCTTAATGGGGTGTCAGTCTTCCCCATGACAAAGGAATCCATGGGAATCCAGCATTCCATCCATTTACAGCAGAATTCATACTGAGTCTTGGGGGCTATACTGAGCTGGATAGTTTTATTTTAGTCTATTTTTCACATAAGAAACACTTCCATAAAGTTTGTCAAGAAACAGATTGCAAACATGCAAATTAAATCTACCAAATTTTTTGAAGAGCATAGAGAAAGAGAACTGATTCTTTGGTCCTGACTACTTTCTTCTTTTTTTTACAAAATGTGAATTTAACCACAAGAGTTTGTAAAATATTTGTGAAAAGAATTATTTGCTACTTGAAAGTTCCACCAAAAGGCAGAAACAGTGAGAAGACATTAGGTAGCAAAAAAAATTTACTCTGTGTATCTACTTGCACTCTTACTAAAAAATACCCAACAAAACCAAAAGCAAACCCTCCTCAGGGAATAATTTTGTGTACATATGCCCTCTGTAAAAGCAGGATTTATATCTCATTACACCATTAAGAAGGTTTTCTGAGATTAAAGGAAGATAATCAGCTTTCAATTTTCTCCTGAAAACAGGAGTCAGGTCTAAAAGCCATATTGACAATGAACCAGACACTCATTCATAGGCAATCAATAAATAACACAGGTAAGGCAGAAGGGAGGTTGGCCACACATCAGTATCACTTTACTGTTGGGAGAGCTGAAAAAAACATCTTTACCCATACTGTCTTCCATGCCCTTCAACTCAAGAACTAACCAGACAGAAATTGCTAGTGAGTTTTGATGTTATGATTTCTACATCTTTTATTTACTTCCTGTAAAGCTATTGCCAGGTTCTTTCAAGCTCCAAATTATTTCAAAATGTGGCAGCCCCATTCAGAAAGTGATGTTTCATTTCAAGAGCTCCACATGTGTACAAGCTCACACAAGCTTAGTGGATCCAGCCTTGAATTCATTTTTCAAAGTGACACACAAAAGGATCACGTATGGTTCATATGGAAAATGACTGAAAGGTTTTAAGAGCATAAACTTTCCAAAAGTTTGGTAAGAAGCAAACTCTTCTAAAGATAGATGCAAGATTCTCACAGTTGCATGACATTTATATCCCCTTTTCCCTCCTATTAATCATGACTAGTGTCCAATAGTATTTTTAGAGAATTATGTGGAAATACAGGGTTCTCCTAAACCATATTCTCTTCATCACAAACTCTCTCTAAATTCTCAGTAGTTTGGTATTTTGTTCAGAAAAACAGCAAAGAAGCTATCATATTCCCAGATTTATCAGACTCTTGATTTACTGTGGCAATATTTGTGTTACATATGTAAAAGAAGCAGAACTAAATCTGACATTACAAGACAAAAAGAAAGAGAGCATTTTTTTGCTCTTGCTACATCCTGCAAATAGAGTTGTCCCTGAATTGGACTGTTTGGTTGTGGAGACAG
This sequence comes from Oenanthe melanoleuca, assembly GCF_029582105.1. Classification (NCBI taxonomy): domain Eukaryota; kingdom Metazoa; phylum Chordata; class Aves; order Passeriformes; family Muscicapidae; genus Oenanthe; species Oenanthe melanoleuca. Next base: position 10,062,162 of record NC_079333.1, read on the forward strand.
TGTTTTAAACCCCAGAAGAGCTCCTGGGCTGGAATTAACTCTAGGTATTCTTGTCCTAGATAAAATAGATTGTTTTGCACATTAACATCACTTGTTTTTAACTACTAACAGACACTGACTTCTTAATCCTGGTAGTTTTTATTTATATTAAATTTAGAAACTCCTAGTGTTAGCTAAGCTGGATCTCCTTTCCAGCCTCTGAAGGGTAATTTGGAGAATCATTGAGAGACTAATTGATGGCATTAAAAACTTGGCCTTTCTAAAAGGGACTCGCAAAAAGTGGAGGAAAAATATTTAAAATTTCTTAACATCAGAAATCTTCTGTGTACATTATTGAGTGATATAGTTTTGCTATTCCTTAAGTTATGTTGCCCTGCTGTGCCTTGAAAACCCCTTCAAAAACAAAACCACATTCTGAGCAGAAACATAGCTGGCCAAAACACTCTGGAATTTTTTTTGGGGGGGAAGTGCATGTGCATAATTCATAGTAATCCTGGGGGGAGTTGTATTCTTTCTTTAAACTATGGTATGGTAATTTACTTGCCCATCTGTAAACAAATATCAAAGAACAGGCTAGACAAAGAAATGGAGCAACTTGATTTTATCTGACGAGTCTGGCTAGTCTTTGAATTAGCAGCCTAATTTATCTGCTAATTCCACTTCTTAATCAAAAAGCTGTCTCGAAGTAAGGCATTAGCATATATCATCAGTTTGTCAGCAGGAGAACAAAACAGTAAACCTTCTTTCTCACATATCACCAATGTTAACTGAGTGTATAAATCAGAAAATATAATGTTCAGGAATACAAGAGAAAAACATGTAATACAGAACAGAACAAAAAACTGAATTTTTGTAGTCACATGAGGAAAAACTATGTTCTGTTCAAAACAAGCTTTTTACCGTTCATATTTTAAAATAGTAATTTTTGAGAGAAGGAGATATTTTTACATTTGAGATACATAACAATTTTAAATCTGAAAAATACCTTAATTAGCACTGCTCTCTTTACTACCCACAGAAAGGAACTTAATGGAACTAATCTATATTTCCCAAACTGCTCCAGTTACATCAAAAAGAGGCACTAAATTCTATGACTGCCCTATTTTTTGTTACTTAAAAAAGAACAACAACAACTAGTAATATCTGTGTTCATCACAGTTTCAAGTAGGATTCAGGAACTGTGAGATGGCCTCTTTGGATGCTCTGCATTATTTATTTGGAAGCCAAGAACAAATCACTCATCTAGGCAAGAGCAGATAATAGAGAGCAATAATGTGTTACTAGATATCCATCATGCTTTAGCACTGCTTTTAGTACCTTAGACACTGACACTTGTTGGCCCATCTTCAATATTTTAATCTCAACATGAATGTACTGGAAAATGAAAGAAACTGAAATGGGCTCTCTTATTATTATATTATCACCAAGAACACTGATTAAGTGGCCAGGTGAGGGGCTGCTCTGGCACATCCTGTGAAACCAGCTGCAGGTTTTCCAGGAGTACAAACAGCTGCTGTTATCACCCCACCTTACATATAATTTTTGTGTTTGGAAAAACTAAGCCAGAAAAAAATCCTCAACTTTAACACAGAAGTTGCTATTCATGAAAAATGTTCACTTTGTCCAAATATATCATCCAGCTTCAGTTAATCCTCAGAACTTCAAGCACATTCTCATTTCTCAAGTCATTTCTCTGTCTCAACATCTGTCTCAAAAAGGGAATTGTTGCAAGGTTTTCTGTCTCCATGCTGCTCCTTAAAGGCTGAAGCAGCTGCAAAGAGGTATTTGCAAGATATAAATAGCATCAGCAGGGAAAATGAGAATCTCCTCCCAGGACTAATCCAAATTGGCTTCCTTAAATGGATGTTAACTATTGGGGATACTCTCAAAATATTCTTAAAGTCAAAAAAGCTTCTGGCCACAGAGTTCAGCTCTAATTTTCCTTACAGAGTCCACTCTTAACAGCAATACTCCACACACAGTAGATTTCCCCACACAGATATATGCTTGAAATTTAGATAACAGCTTTGTTCAAGGTTTACTAAAAAAGTCATGAATGGTCAGGTTAATTTTCAACATCAAAACCTGAAAGGTGTTTCTGATAAATTAATCAAAAAGTTCCTATATGCAGACCAGTTTTTTAAAACTAATATAGCTCCTACAGGGATTAATGGTTAGAGTTCTTATCTCAAAATTATTTCTAATAGACTTGGTTAACAATTATTGCACTCTGTAAGATCTCCTAAGAGCTCAGCAGTCTTTTGATAACAGATGGCAAGTCACATAATGAATCTGCAGAGTTTTTTCAGATTCTTTATATAGTAACCACAAGGTCCTTTGTATAGTGTGTCATTTCATACTCCTTGTTAACTAAAATCAGTTAAACATACATTAGAGTTCTGGACACATTGCTCAATGTAGTTTTGATATTTAGTGTTAGATATGTTACAAATTTCCTTGAGAAGTCCCAATGCCACACTAACTTATCTTACACTTTAAAAACAAAGAACAAAAAGAACTCAATTGCCATGCATTTTTTCCATTTAAAGGATTTTTTGTAAGGCTACAAATGTTTAATTACAACAGAAAATATGAGGGGCTGACACACCTTGAACAAAACAAGCAAATTTCTGAATAAACAGTTCTGGAAATTTTAGCAGCTGCTTATGTGTTGTGAACATGATACCAACGTAAACTCAAAGAGAGTTCCAAGAAAGGTTTTGTTTTGGGTAGGAAATGGGTTGAAAATTCTAATTGAACCAGATTGCAAACCTAACACACTAATGTTGAAATACACAGACTCATACTTAATATATCTTTCCCTTAATTCTTCCCTTCTTTTTGTACTTGTTTATGTTTATGCAGGCACTCCTTTAAGAAATTTGACTTCAAATTAATAAAAAAACAGAAAAAACCACTCCTCGTTGACTACACAAACTATTTAGAACCTGTTTATACTTTACTATTACTCTTCTCAACTACATTATAGCTTCCATATAGACTGACTTTTAAATATCTTAGTCTGTAATTATTCCTTTATTTGCAATGTTGTCTAGAACTGCCACATCTGCAACAGTAAAACCAAGCATATTATGAAAATGATTTTTCTGTTTAACCATTACATTTTAAGGTTTTACTTTTATCCTTCTAGAACATCACAGATGACCTTTCATTTAATAGAAATAAAAGACCATGAAAAAAACCTACTTGCCTCCTAACAACAAAAGTTTATTTAATTTCTTTCTCTCCTGCCTTCCTACAAGAATGCAGAAAATTATTGCCAGCATAGAGCTGTTGGAATTGTTCTATCATGGCAGTGTGGGCTCTGTTTGACCTAAGGATCATCAATAACTGAGTTTGGGGAGTATTGAGACCCTCAGCAGAGCTCATTTGTTTTTAAATATTCCTATTGCAAAATAGCATGAGGAATCTTCTATTAATCTTTTTTTGCTCTACCTTCTTTGTGATAGGAATCTCCCAGCTACCTGGTTTTTAACCTGTAACCTTAAAAAAAACCAAAACAAAAAATCCACTGCATTCTCTTAACAGGAGTTTTAATGAAATGCAGCTATAAATATCCTAAAGACTTTGTCCAAAGTCAGAAAGTACAAGATGAATTTTCAGTGGTATTCTCTGAAGGAATGGATAACATCCTAATTTGCTATGGCATGGACAGTGCAATTCCCATGTTAGCCACCTAACAATATTATTGTTTCCCTCTGAGGCATTACACAGCATTGTATGCCTCTGAAAGTGGGATTTTACTTTGGGTTTTTGTGTTCACGTATTTTATTTTTTTTAAATTCAGAAATCATTAAAAAAAAAGTTTATTTGCAAACGGGACTGTTCCAAGCCAGCCTAGGTGACACATGGAGAGGCAGCCAGGGGAAGGGATGCTCCCTTTCTCCAGACTCCAGAAAGGAAGATATCTCTCTCTTCCTATCACTGGAACAGTTAATTTGGGCTGGAAATGGCAGAACACAGGGAGGGAAATGGTGCCTCCTGTGCTGCTGTTTCCAAAATCCCAGGAAGAGAAAAGTGTTTGTACAAAGATAAAAATATAGTTACCAAAACAGCCTGGCTAACACTCTTTTTGTGCCCTCTACAGCAAAATTGGTGCAGAATGGAGGTGCCTGAGTGGATCAGTGGACCTGTGTTTCCAAATTAATTCCTGTCTTTGGGTTTTTCTTCTCCTTGTGTCAATCAATGATTACTTAGGCTTGGCTGTGTTGAGCCTGTGGACAATATCAAACATTTTTTGTGGCTAACACAGGATCAAACATTTGCAAGTCTTCAGTACAACTGATACAATGGTTTCTGCAAGAGGGATCAATGACTTTTATCAATATTGTTTCTACAAAATGTTAATGGTATGAATGACATCAAGTCAAATTGATCCAAACAGAAATAAACATTTGTTATTAATATATCGAGTATACTCAGGCCACATTGCTGATAGAATAAAGGAAAAAGATCATTTCAAGCATTGCCAAATAGTAAGTTGCTATCAATCAAATTAGCAAAAATGAGATAAGCTTGTGTAAGATTCCCTTTATCAGCTGATTTGCTTTGATGAAATTCCACGCTGAAAGATTTTTAATCCTATTTTTTCAAAATTTAATAAATTCATTGAACAAATATAGGAAGATAAATTTTAAAAAACAAAACAAATAACATAGTAACAGATAGATAAGTTTTTCCCTGTCCTGCTTTAGTAGTTTTTTGTATTACTTCTCCCAGTGTAATTTCAGCATGAATGTGACTATTGTCACCACGTCAAGGCCCTCAAAATCTTTTTTCTCGATCTGTTTTTCTAAAAGCAACATCCAAGATGCTCTAAAGGCATGTCAAGTTTCCAATATGAAGAAACAATCTTTTCCAACAGGTATAGTCACTCCACAGTTGTTCATCACTTAGAAAGTTTACAAACAGTTAAAAAGGGATGTATGTGAAATGTAGATTTGTGGATTTGTGTCTGCTGCATGCTTCAAAACATGAGCTGGGAGGCTCACACATAAAGTTGCTCTTGTGACCAAAATTTGGAGATCTTAGGAGAACTTAGAGCTGCTCTTGCAAGAAACAAACCCTGAGCTACAATGAAGCTTCTCAAATACTTTCTCCATGAGATCATGAAGGTAACCTGACAGATTATCTGCTTAATGCTCAAAATGAACTCCAGCATTTTCAAACCAAATAGTCCATAAGGCTGACAAAGCACTATCATCACAAGCCATTATAAAGTCATCGTTGTTACTGCTGTACCACAAAATCTCAATAAAGAAAAAATAAAGATCTCATTTTATTATGCTAAAATAAACACTGAAACAAAGTAAATGGCAACTAGCATGCAATAGTGCATAATTTATCCACAGTTACACTGGGGTTATTATTACATTACCAAAGAGTCTGAAAAAGCACCCACTACAAACATGACATCTACTGTAATCTAGTCAGAATTTCATATTTAAAAGTATCATTTGGGGAGCAGGGAAAAAACTAAATTAATTTTGAATACATAAATATTCCCAGAAAATGCTGTTATTTCACATACTACCTCTACTTTCCTAGGCTTATGTATAGAATTGTGACATTACACATTCAATATTTTTGCTGCAGAAGTACACTACATTAGCATAACCAATCTCAAGCTAAGAAAAAAACCCCAAAACACCAAAATTATTTTTTCAAAAATGGAAGGGAATCATACCACCGGGAAAGAATAAAAAATAGAAGACTATTGCTATGGTCTGAATAATGCCACATTCCATTATTGATTAAAATGATTTTACCATGACATTTCATTCATCAGATTCCATTTCTCATTACACACAAACCCTTAATATTTGTCAAGCTTACACAAGGCTTTTCTTCTCATCAAGCAATGCATTTCCTCTCTCCCCTTTAAAACTAGGTTATATTATGTTGAAAGGTCTACACTGTCTTTGAACTCTCTCCTTCTCACACTTGACCTCACTACCATCACTTTTTATCTCATTATAGTGAATGTTATTAAGTATTTATGTCTAACAAGGTGATTTCAACGGTTCATCCTTTTTAAACAATCCTGTGATCATTTTCTGTTAGCAGGAAATAAAGACATTTCATTAAATCAAGATCTATCTGTTACCACTCAGATTAATATTCTTTCTAGTCAGGATATTTAAGACCTTCACTGTATACAATTGCAATGCATTTTTGATGGTTAAAGATGGAATTGTCCAATCCTCAGACATCCAGCATGCACATGAATTTCAAAGAGTGATTGTAGATTTTTACAGAATGCAGGCTCAATATATTTATTAAAGGAACAGGTTAACCCTAGAATGCTTTATACTGTAAATATGGATGCCTAGGAAAACAAAGAAAACTGCAGGTGCATAAGGAGTTTGCTCTAGATTAAATAAATCTTTGTAACCACCCTTTTAAAATGTATGAAAATATTCCATATTAATGCTTGTTATATCTGGAAAAATATGTGAAACTAGTTAAAAAATATATTACCCTGGCAAAAAGTGGTGGTATGTAAAAGGTGATTCTGCATTCTGTATTAGCAACCCTTCCCCAAAAATTCGTAGTGGAAGTATGCACAATACAATTAAAAGCATGTAAGACCTCAGCTCTGATATATTGCAGCTTATGAAAAAGCTCACATTCATTTCATTACCTTTTTGACTAAATATCATAGGATTAGCAATAAAACCATTTCACCTCATGGAGGTTATCTAGAAGACAAAGTGCCACCTACTCTTAATACTAAACACAGTTCCTGCTTTATCTCCACATTATTATACACATCACTGGACTTTATCACTACAAAACAGTTGTGTTTGCAGAACTTCATCAAAAAACCTTCACTTTTTCTTTGCCTAAATAGACTGACAGGCTTATGATCCTCTCAGTCTTAATCCTTAAAACAATTCACAGCTTGGAAATACTCCAATCAAACACAATATACTGACAGTTGGAAAATCTATCAACCAAAGCAAAACAAACAACAGCATTGCTACACCCCCCCAAACCAAATAAAAATACACTCAAATTTCCCAAATTTCATTGTATTATTTCAATGACTAACAAAATCTGAACTTTCAAAAAAACCCTTTTCTTATATAAATAATCTTTTCTGTTTCAGAATTTAAAAATTAAATTTATTCCAATATTTGTCCGGCTGTGGCAAAGAACAAAACCAAGTTAAAATATTTATGTTTTTTATAAACTGAATTTTAAAGTTTTGTGAACCTATATATTTTACTGTTTTGATATTGAGAAAATAATATTTGACCAATATCAGAAATTTTCAACACAATAAGCCGTTTTAGACTTTGGCTTCAGACACAAAAATAGTTAAAATGGCTTTATAATTTCCCATATAGGCTGAACCTTAGACTTCTAAGTTTCAGTGCAGCTGGCCAGTTTTGGTTTCCTCCCCAAAAAAACCATAGCTGGAGAATGATGAATCATAATACAACACACAGCAAGCACATGGCATGTAAGCACATGTAAAAGATATAGCACAAGAATTTGACACTAACAGCTACATTACTTCCACTCCCAAGAACTAAAACAATCACTTGTAGGAAACTGGCCACACTAAAGCAGTGGTCGATAAAAGCAATCATGCCAGCTAAATTGTAGCTGAAGTCAGTGGCACAATTATTTTTATTTTTAAAGCAGTGACATACCAGTGAAAACATTCCACTGAAGATGAAGAGTCTGGGAAGTATCTATAAAGCAGATCCATCTGGAAGAGCAGCTGAAATAGTGAACAGAATTAATTTCCCACTTTTAGGTGTCTTGCATAATTTCTTAACCCTTGCCCTTAGATTTCAACAGATCTCTTCAGTCTAAGGCTTTCAGTATTTAACTACCAGCCCTAGATAAATTCCTGAAAAAGGGGCCCAGTTGTCTGAGCCTCCTCAGACCCCTCTTAGATAGACAGAAACGAGCCATTTTCCCACGTACAGTACTTCTGTTCTGCTTAGTCTTTACCTTTCTCTTTGGCTGCCTTTTAGATTTCATCTGTTGATATTGCACTTTCTGCCTTCAAAATAGAAATTATTTGTGTGTTGGTGCATATTTATGAGAAACAGCAATGTGTAAGAACTCAAGCTGTGAGGAAGTCTTTACCCTGAGATCCCTGTGGTCCCTCAAAACTCTCCTCAGCTGTTGCAAACCCACAGGAGACCTATTTGTTTATGGAAGTATGCCAGGTGTTTCTCTTTAATAAATATTTAATTAATCAATCTTGTGAGGAGAAAATGCAGGCTGCACAACACTCCTGGTAATGAATATGTGTTAGCTGTCTCGATTTTTTCCCCTCAGAAGCTGATTAGTTATGTCATTTGTAAAAGAAAGCAGATCCATTGTATTTCAAACAGGGAAGCAGAGCACAGTTTGGAGGGAGAAATTTGTACCAAATAAGATGTAGAAAAAGGGGAGTAGTAAAAACTATAGCTGTTCTGGGGATGCCACAGGCCAGTGGATTTGAAAATATGTGTTTTCATTTTATGATGATGAAGAGTCAGCTCAAAGGGATGCACAAAACCCATTCACCCATTCACCAATCACCCATTCACCCATTCACCTGGCTGTATCAGGTCACTTTACTGAGTCCTGCTATTATGGCCAGCCAGCCCCTGCTGAGATCTGAGACCCTGTCCCCTCCTTTCCCCCATGAGAACCTATGGATCACATCTCAGTGGGTGCAAGCAGCACTAAACATGAACTCATTTGTAAAGAAAATAAAAGCATATCTGAGGGAATACTGGACACACTGATTGGCAATTAGATCTCAGTAAGTATAGATTATCAAAGACTTTAAATTTCTTTATATCTTCTAGAAGTACAATTTCAATCATGTGGTTAGGAATATAATACCCTGATGTAGGAAGAATAAGATACCACCAGACCACAATTTTGAGGACTTAAGATTGATGCCTGACTCTGCATGGTAAAAATCTACTTAAATGGCAACAAAGAACTCTCTCTGTCACACATCTGCCATGCTCAGGGTTTGCTGGGGTTGGGTCTGCCTGGGGTTGTGCAGAACTAAATTAAAGCTGAATAAATGTGCTCAAGCTTTAGCTACTCACAAGAGTGAAAAAATATGAAATAGTCAAAAGGGAATTTAAGGTCTGGTAAATGATAAAAAATACAGTGACTATTGTAAAGATAAAGAAATCTCAAATGGTCCTTGCTTTGTGTTTTACACTCTTCTTTGGGTCTACTTTCTTCCTGGGTAGCACACAATAGTATTTTATAGATAATAAATATGAAAATAAAAATATAGGATATATAATTCCTTTGTTAAGGAAAAGTGTGTAGATGACACTTTAACAGGGGCTTAGTCCTTGGCAGTGCTCAGCACTGGCATCAGGGGTTTGGTACTCTTCTTTATTCAATAATATCACACAATCATAGTGACTTACACTGGGGCTAAAACACAAAAATGACAGCTGAAAACACAATCACATTGTCAGTGTCACTGGGGCCAGGCTTTTACTTGTACAGATTGCTGCTTTGGAATTAATTAAAAAGGAAAAAAAAACACAAAAACAACCACAAAGAAACAAATAATGCATTTTGGATTTTGCAAAAAGAGCTATTTTAGCTGATCATCTAATAAGGCCATATTTTTATATCAATTCTCACAAGAATTAAGATAATAATGACAAAAAAGGAAGTTTTAACTCCTGTACTTAGACATTTAGTCATAAGTACGAGGTTTGTACTGATGATGGTTAACATTTTTTAACTATTCTTAATATTTAAAGATCTGTCTTAATATTTAAAGACCACTGTCTGGCAGCAATATATTTCACCCTTGATGCATGTTTTGCAGACATAGCTCAACATACAGTGTTAATCTGGCATTAAAATATAAAATACTTGAATCCAAGAACTCCTTGGTTCTGGAGAACTGCACAAAATTTACATCAATTCAGGCTGGGATTTCTCCTCACAACTTTTCAGTTACATGAGGAAAGAAGAGTAAAATTTTTGATTTTAATTTAAATATGACAAGTCAGTCTATGACATTTAGGAGTTCAACACTCATCCCAACAATAGCAGATTTCTCTTATTCTGATTCCTTGGTTTTACACACATCATTCTGCTCCCCTTCTTTGTTTTCTTGGCACATCTCCCCTTCTAAATTGTAAATGAAAGAATACACATTTCCTCTCATATTCTCTACACTCAGAGCCCACAAAAAGCAAATACATAGAGATAAAGTTGTACACGTGAAAACACAATGTCAGTCACCTAAAATACATTTAATTCTAAACAATGAAATATGACAATAAAACTATTATTTCATAATTCCCTTCTGCTTTATAGAGTTGGAGTCAGTGTATGGTACAAAAATCTGACTTATATGATAAAGATACCCATTAAAACACACAGTTGGCACTTTAAAGCACACTGTTCATTAGCTGATTTCAGTGTTTCCTCAAGTGATTATTTAAAGGACCATTGAATACAAAATGATGGTGGAAGAATAATATGAAGTAGCATGAAAAGCTTACAACTGGTGACACCTTTAACTTGAAACACTTGACTCTGCAAAATACCTTACTTTTCCCATAAATGTTTCTTGCACCTACATAGTGCAAATAGAAATGCAAAATATACCCCACAAAAATACCTTGTGAATTATCAAGCCCTTTATCATTTAAAAGTATGTTTCATGTTTACACCCTTGTACTTTGTGCAAAATATTAAAAAAAAAGTTTTGAGAGAAATCATTTTACAATAAAGAAAGGAGAAATCATAAATGAGACATCATCTTAAAAAAATAAAAAGAGGCTGAAAATGACAGTATGTAGAGCTTTATGACATTGATATTATCTAAACTGATGGGTTCTCTTTAGGTTATCATGTTTCTAAGGTTTTGTGAGAAATATTGGTTGAGACATTCATGAAGAATTGCCCCAGAAACCAGAAACTTCCTTATTGTTTATGTACCTATGCTGCAAAACACCATTCTTCACTGCATTCCTCCCTCCTGCATCTCTTCCAGAATATATTTGGAGTACAGTTTAGGCTAAACACAAAGGCTGACAGGATGTTCCAGACAAAGCAGTACTTAGTGGTAAGTGAATTCACAGACAAAGAGGGTACCTGTAGTGCTACAAACCTGCTGAGATATTGTCAGTCTTACCAGCAAACCACGGGCATGTTTAGGTTCATGTCTGACCATGTTAACTTGAAGGAGTCACTTAAGAATAGGAAAGGTTATTTGATGACATACAGGATCAGTTTCCTTGTTATTCCCTCTTTTACTTTATGCATCTTGACCTTTTCCAGCTATCCCAAGAGGAAACTAATGTGATCTCAAAGAAACATCCAGGCACTGGTATATCATTGTTCTGTAGCTGAACTGCACAAGGATTCACTTACCATATTTATGTGGCTGAGGTTTCTTAAGGGAAATTCTGTGGCTCAATATGACTTTTGCAGACATTTGTTAGTATTGTTAACAGAAATACAGCCTGGGAATACTATATTAAAATATCAATTCCTTCTCAGAAAAAAATCAGATAAATATCTGTCCAACACTACTATAGCAATAATTATAATCTCAAAGGGTGTAGTTGTATTATCTAGCTCCCCAGTGGACAAATTGCAATGTTAATTTTAGAGAGAGAATTTATCTGCTTCTGAAAAATAACACAGTATTAGTCTTGATGCAGTGTGCCCTAGCATTCTTATGCAATTTAAGTTTTGTTTCCACTTTTATCGCTTCAGATAAAACGAAGATTTGACAATGGAAAACACCAACATTGCCAGAGATGACATGAAATAAAAAAATATATATGAGGAACAGGTCAGATTGGGAAGGAGATTGTAAAAAGTAGTGATAACCACAGCAATGCATCCTGCACACACACAGAGAACCCCTTGAGGAAACAACAAACAACAGCAAAAAGAAAGGAGGTAGATATATAATGAAATATTATTAAGATCCCTCATAAATCCCCTGGTAGATCACACAGCCAGTGGCACCCCAGCTCCAGAAAGTCATGTAGCATGTACAAAACATTCATGAACATACATTCAGCAAATCTACTTTCCATTAGCAGCAGCAAACAGTGATCCTGGTGATGCAGTGAGTCAGTCTTGGAGGTTCACTCACTTCAGCCAAGAGCCTGAGGAAATTGCAGCACCTCCTCCTTGTCCTGCCTCCATCCCAGTGGAGTTTGCTGGGACCTCCAGGCTTCATCCTAGCTCTAGCTGTTACTCTTACAGAAAGGCAGAGAAAATTTAATGATTGGTGAAGGTGCTGGAGGAACTTGACAGGGAGAAAACTTGTTCTCTGGTAGTCATAGTGTGTGGTGACATTCTCCAGCACATAACAGGTCAAGTATTCCAAGGAGAGGGCATTCTCCCTTGTTTTTCCTCAGGACACCAACACCTCCACTAGTCTTGTTCTTCACTGGAGGTCTACCTGCTGCTCAGATGCTTTTCTTACAGGAATGCAAGTTTTTAAGATACATTTTTGACCACACTGATATATATATATATATATTTAAACACATTGAGTTCCAAAACACATATTTCTTCGAAATTTTTCTACTTCTGTTACATGAGAATAACACTGCAAATTGATAGAAACTGGACATGGATAGAGATGGATAGATAAATGGATAGATAAATCTGCATTCTGGCAGATTTATACAGCTCGTGTAAGATTCTTTGCTTGTATTTACAGTATTTAGAGAAAGGTCAGGAAGGGTAACACAAAGTTTGGTACAGACAAGGCCCAGAAGGACCAATGGTTTCTTAGTGGAAAGCTCATGTCAGCCAGAACCGAGTAAAGAAATCAGACAAAGCTTGTCTTTGCTGGAGTCACGACAGAGTAATCTGTCCCCTGGATTAATTTTTCATCAACTATCATTAGAGAGTTCAGCATCTATAGGCTGGTCAGTGTGAGCAGCAGGTCACTAATGCTGGCTGCTTCTTAGGGCAAATTCTGCAACTTGTGCTGTGCATAATGCTACAGTGCAGCAGAACTCACTTTAAATCTGTTTCTGTGATTGTCAATATTGCATTTCCTGCAATGTAGTGTATGAGGGACCACAAACCATGACATTCACAGTTTGGGAGGAAAGGCAAACCCATGGTGAATTTTATATCTACAATAATGGACCTTACATGAGTGGCTCTGATTCATACCAAGCCATTGCTTTATGTCACCCTACACTCAATCTAACAAAAAAGAAATCCCTCCACAGTGGAAGAGTACAGAAAGAGGTGAAAACTGAAGAAATGCAGTATTGGGTGCCACAATACAAGAAAGATATAGGGCTGTCAGAGAGTATCCAAGGGAGGGCTACAAAGAGGGTGAAGAGGCATGGCTGAGGTCACTTGGTCTTTCCAGCCTGGAGAAGAGGAGACTGTGTCAGGGGAGGTTAGGGCTCGGTATTATTAAATGGTTCTTCCCCTAGAGGTTGATTTGGGACAGGAACAGGCTCCCCAGGAAAGTGGTCACAGCACCAAACCTGACTGAGCTCAAGAAGAGTTTGGAAAACATCATCCAGCACTTGATGGGATTCTTGGAGTGTCCTGTACAGGGCCAGGAATTGGACTGTGATGATCTGTGTAGTTCCCTTCCAACTCAGGATTATCTATGATATCTTAATTTTCCTCTGAGTGTAACAGACACTACCAAAAAAGGTCCCATGATACACATAAAATGTGGTGTAAAAGAACAATAACGAGCTGGGCACTGTGGTCTACATTGCCATTGCTCTTCATAACTATCAAAAAGCCTTTTGCTCTAAAGTGATTGGTTTCAGAATCAATTCAACCTATTCTCAAAAAAGCTTTTCTTTGCAACTGGAACATCAAAAATTTATTTTGTTTTATTAGGAAAAGTTAACTTGTTTCTTTCTCAGAAGCTGATCAAATCTGAGTGGTTCACTTTTCTGGTACACTAAGAATATTTAAATTAAGCTATAACAAGAAAGCTAACAAAATATAGTTATAGAATGGATATTTTTTGAATCTTTGTGAAAGATTAATGATAGTTATAAAAAGCAAAGCTTGCAGATCTGTTATATGACAGACAGCAGCAAATAAAAAAGCAGATTCAGGACTATTAACAAGTATAATTATATTCAGTCATTCCTTTTAAAATTGCTTAAAGCTCAGCTGGATTTAATATTTCCTTCAATCAACAACATGCAGGATGTGCGGAAGAATAAATTATGATTAAAATACAGACAATATGAAGCAAGGAGATGTAGACCATTAATTTAATTCATGACATTTTCAACACCACTTTTATGAAAGTCATGGATTTTATTCAAATGGACTTTATAGAGCTTTTGAAGTAAGCACTCTTTGAAGTTCCTCCTTTATTTGTTGTTACACTTATCATGAAATGTCAAAGAAAAATGGTTTATTACTATCAGAGGTGCTTTATTACTCATTTTAGGGGGATTATCAAAATGAGAATCTCCATCCAAGGACAGATTTATCAGGTCATAAATTTTGCACATTATTTTGATAATAAAAATTGGCATTGTAATTATCCATTTCCCCCAGATACTTCCTCTGGAGGAATAAAAGCTGACAAAAACTCTACCACCTTATGAAAGTTTGACTCAGCCTACACTCATTTTTCCTGTATAATGAGGCAGGAAAATAAATTGCTAAATATAAACCATTAAAAATAAACCTTGATATTCATATATTTCATATCTGTGAACTAGTCTCTACAATAAGTTTCAGTAAATTTAAAGAAACATTTTGAATCAATCTTGAATGAAGATTTTTCTGGCTAATTATTAGGAGGGTTTTGAATTGCTTTTAGAGTATGACAGCTATGAGTCACTAAGAGTTGATCATAAAAATTAAAAAACAAAATCTAGATAATTATATCTTTCTGCAAAAATGATCCATTTCTAGAATAGTTTGGGAGAAGAAATATGGGAAAGAAAGAAGATACCACTATTGTCAAAATTTTGAATGTCAATTCTTAGAAAACTTCGTGGGCAAAAAGAAAAGATAGATATTATGGTCTTCCTAGTCTTTTAAAAGTCAAGATATTTCTTCAGATAATGGCTAATTGAAAAACTGATTACATCAGTCAGGTTCTTTATAAAGATCTACCACTGATTTCAGTTATTTAAATAAAAGCTACATTGTAGAAACTGGTTTAAGAAAGTAGATATTTTACTCTCCTACACCAAATGGATGACATTCATTGTGAACAATAGATCTGTGGCCTCTTTTGGCTCCAAATAAAAGAAACATTGAGGAGTTGTTTCTAATTAGGACATCATACATTAAATGCTCTGCTAAAGTCAGTCTTGCAGATTTACAAGGCCTTTCATACCAAGAATGATGATAAAGGTGCAGAAAAATATGTGTTACAGTAAAACCAGCCCAGTCTACTTTTTAAACGGCCAGAAATTAAACCTTTTTATAGGAAAATACTGTCTAGATTTACCATGGCATTTCAAAAGTCTCAGTGAAATCAAAAGAAATATTTTTTCTGTAGGGCTCTGCAGAGAAAAAAACCCACCAAGTTGCCTTAATTAGATGTTTGAAAAACAAGCACAAGGATGTGAGAGTGAGTGTATATGTATTTTGTGTTGTGAAACTCAGATCTTGATTTGAATCATGGCTTTGATCTCCATAGTTTCAGATGGTTCATTACAAAGTCATAGCAAAATGTGAGCAGAGATTCTCCAAACAAGGCATGGTATGCAATTTGGGTCCAAATCTATAACCTGCTTTATGTTTAGTGCTGATGTCCAGACAAACAATTCTCTTCTCACCACTGCCTGGAATTCCTCTGGGGACAGGAAATAGGAAGAAAAGCAAACATCCCAAATGTAAAGTCACAAAGTCCTCCAGTTGAAACTTTAGCAAGCACGTTGTTGGCAAACATTTACTTTTAGCAATATGCAAAAGTGTTAGGTTTTGGTATATGGATTCTGATACAAAAAATTGACCTGAAATGTGGGAAAATGGAATTTTAGATCATGTTTGTTATCCACTAAATAATTCATTGTTCCATTTTGCACATGCAGCCTTTAATTAACTTGCTGACTCAGACGCATGGTACTACTAATCCATTCATTTCCCCAAACCCACTGAAAAGTATAAAACATGTGTGGGCACAAGCAAAAGACTGGGAGATTATTAAGGAGGAATTTTTAATCAGAAAACCTCAGACAGCTGGATCCTCTTCTCCCAGCTATGAAGACCAGATTGAGGGCTGATTGATAACACCTGTTAACTACTGTCTTTTTCCTGAAGCTGTTGAGTCATAAGCCTGTACAACTATTTTTTTCCTGAAATACTGGTCACAATAGCACAAACCAGTTAATAATAATTCTGAGTAAAGGTTTAAAGTAGGTGCATGTACCAAGCACCCACTTTCTCCTTGACTGGAAAATATATTTAGCAAAATAGCCTTCAATGACAAGCAGAACTTGGATAATTTATGCTAAAATACATATATATGTGTTTATATAAACAAATACATCTGAAGAAAATGTATTCTTGTTACAAACCAATTCTGCCTTAAATATCTGCAAAAATATCCAACTTCTTTTCTTAGAATACCATTTAATTACTAAATGTTCTATTTTGTCTTTACAGATGACTTTGTACCTTCTTCTTCAGGGAAGAACAGGTTTTTTTCACTAATGAAATACAAAACAAAGGGCTTTCAATAGCATTTAACTATATGATAACACCACATAAACATGATACACTAAATGAAGTATTTGGAATTTAAAAAAAAATACTATTACAGCAGAATTCCAGTATCTAATAATTTTCTTTTTCTGTTTCAGATAAGGTAGTTCATTTTGCTTGAAGACCTCTTTTCACCATACTACATAGACCTAAATTTCACTCCAGCCTGTGTTGCCTTGGCAAGGCTTTTAAAAGAAATGTATCAATACCTGTTTTCTGTGGATGAACACCATAGGAGTGAGAGACAGATATAATTCCTTCATTGCTCTCCCTTGATCCTAGTCTACATAATTAAGTATCAGACTAGATAATCCCTTAGGTCCGTTCATTATTCCAGTCTATTTAATACCAGCATATCACTCTGGGATAGGTTACAGTGCTCTTACAGACCTTGAAATGTGTAGGTTAAAAGATTTACAAGGTAGCCGAAGTTGTGACCTCCTTCCTGGGGGAAGGGAAGAGGCATTAAAGGAAGGATAATTCAGAGAAATGTGACTTAAGTGCAGCACTAGAGCTATAACCCCTCAAGTTATTTAAACCTTTGTCTTTTACCACATAGTCCCTGCTGGGTGAAATCTCCAGTTGGCCTAAAAGACTTAATCACCTCTGGCTGGATGAGTATTAGCAGTTCATTTGCATAAGTACTTGTCATTATCATTAAGTGTGTTTGCTTTCAGATATATTTAAGTCCACATTAACTCCTTCTTGCTTGACATTAGGATCTCTCAAATTGTATTTCCTCTGAACCAGTCTCCTACTTAAGACATATCTAGGACAGCTGTATTCTTTAAATACTCATCAAAGGGAAACGATTCCATCTACTGCATGAAAAATTTAGGACACATAATTTCTGTAAAAAGTCAAGATATGGTCACAGAGAAATGAAAATACAGGCTCTAAAGCATAAAACAGTGTAGCAAATGGGGTACAGTAACCCAGTTGCCAGGACACCTTCCCCTGGGGCTCAGAAAACTGTAGTTGTAATCATAGCTCTACACAGATCACTGCAACAGGCAAAATTTTAAGTATCTACAAAGCAGTGTAAAGCCAAACCCCAGGGTTAAGCATCCAGCCACTGTGTATGAGATGCAGAATCACCAGGGGCACTTAGGAAGCTTACATTCCTCTTCCATACATTCTGAGAAAACAGATGGAAGTACTTGCTTCAGTTCATTGTGTTGGCTGCATGAACCCCATTATGGAAAAAATTCAGAAAAAAATTCCCCTCTGTGAGGGTGGGAGACCCTGGCACAAGATTCCCAGAGTTGGTGTGGCTGTTCCATCCCTGGAAGTGTCCAAGGCCAGGTTGGATGTGGCTCTGAACAACCTGGGATAGTGGAAGGTGTCCCTGAGCATGGCAAGGGGATTGAAACAGAATCATCTCTAAGAGCTCTCAGTAGAATCACGGTCCTGCTGTTTGGGGCTGGCAATCCAACCTTCCTCAAAGTCTGAGCAGCTCTGTGGTAATCCTGAGCATGGACCTTTTCAAGGAGCTCTCTCCTTTTGTCCCAGAACATGAACATTTTGGACTTTCTGACACAAAGACAACTACCCCTGTGAGATGAGGGCACTGAAGCCTAGGGAAGGCAAAATGACATTATTTACCTGCTGATTATGGCAA